>NW_005871099.1:2656571-2713416 GCF_000147115.1 Myotis lucifugus | reverse complement strand
AGAGTTAAGTTCCTACAGCATATTTCTGGTCACAAAAACACTCACCTAACTTCTAACTAAAGACCCAAAATACTCCTAATATTAAACACTGAAATAAATGTGAATTATACATACATTTGAGAAAGAGTAATAAAAGTAGATAAGACAATGATTTTCCAGTCATTGAGGGTTGTAGGGAGCTGGAGCCCATCCCAGCTCAGAGTGCAAGGTGGGGCCCACCCTGGACAGAACATTTCCATCACAGGGCACACTTACACACACTCACACTCACTCAGACTGGAACATGTCAACACGCCACTTCACCTAATGTGTACCTCTTTGGGACCTGGGAGGAAACTGAAGGCCTCAGAGAAAACCGACAAAGACATAGGGAGAAGGTGCAAACTCCACTTCTCTAGCCAGGAATCATTTTTTTTTTTTCCTCATCAACATTATAACGAAAGGACGTTGAATGAAGCAACATTATTGAGAACCTGCTTACTGGGAAAACCAAAATTTCCTCTTCATGAATATTCAACCAAAGGCAATTCTTCTCAAAATATTACTGTAAGTAACAATTATAGTTGTTACTACTCATGACACTGAAAGAAACCAAATTTTACCTGCTTTTAAAATAAACCTTAGTTAACATTATTCATCACAGTTAAAGAGAATAAAAACCTGCTTAAGTCTGTAAAGACAATATTTTCAAACAGTGTTAATAATATCAAAGCAACCTAATATCTTTCAAAGGTGAAAAATTAAAATATTGTATGGTGTATTCTTAAAAAAAAACAACTTGAAAACAACAGCAAGATTTTCTAAAGTTTTTTTGTATAGTTGCTAAAAATCGGTATCATTTCTCATTCCAATCAATTACAAAATCAAGGAGAATGAAATAAAATAATCCCTAAGTATTTTTGATTTGTATAAAAACAATGAACAACTATTTAAAGTTCAATCCCAAAATTATTGTTAAAACATTGTTGTTACTTATCTAAGATAGCAGCTATCATTTAACCCGTCAGTTTCCAAAGATCCAAAATTCTAAGAGCCCTAACACATTACTAAGGCTCATAGATTCATTCTTTTATAACTGTACTAGAGGATTGGTGCATGAAAATTCATGCACTCGAGGGGGGGAACACTAAGGGAGGGCAATGGGCCTAAGCCGTCAGTCGGACAGCCTTAATGCTGCCGCGAAGGCAGGAGAGGCTCCCACCACCACTGGTGCGCTGGCCAGCCATGAGCCGGCTTCTGGCTGAGCAGTGCTGCCCCTGTGGAAGTGCACCAGGGGGCAACTCCCGTGTTGAGTGTTTGCCCTCTGGTGGTCAGTGCGCATATAGCATCAGGTCATTCTGCAGTTAGGGTCAATTTGCATACTACCCTTTTATTATATAGGATTAGGTAGAAATTGGCTGTGTGTTTTTTAGTCATTTACTTTGTGGAAAAAGTTTTCTTGTTGCTCCATTAAAAAAATTCCCTTATATTAGTCAGTTAAATCCATATTTTTTCTTTCCATAGTTCTTAATAAAATAATTTATTATATTTATGCCAAATAACAGCTCAAACAGAACTATCAAAAGGTCTAGACATAATATATTTGAACTGATATTTTCTAGTAGACAATAATATTCCCTTAACAAAGTTCTTAACAATTTTTGTAAATAATAGATCTCATGTTTTGTAAAATAACAGATCTGCAACCAATCAAACTTCTTTTTTTATTAAAGAAAGTGGAAGGATTAGAAAGATGGGAAATAATAAATTACTTCTCTTATTTGATGTTTACAGGTGAAGACCAGACAGTCCTCCAAAGCTATAGGTGGTTAATTCATAAAGGATTGGGATAGTTGTATTTTAAGTTCTCAGCTTATATCATCCTCTTACTTTTGGTGCATTAACCCAGAAAAGTATAAATTACATAAACTTTTTTAATAAGTACGTAAACCTATAAAAAGTAATTGAAACTTCTTCTAAGGTATCAGTATTTATTTGCTTTCTTTTTTTTGCTCAGAAATTTGACTACCAAATATTTCAGAATGAAGACAATCATCTCACATCTATATGTAATAGAAATATTGCTTACCTCAGTCAAGTGTGGTGTAGGGTTAAATCCACAGAGATTACACACTTGATGCTTGCACTCGGTGCAAGTGTTGAAATTAGGAGGCTCCGTAGAACCTATGTTGAGTTCAGTTTTGCAGAGAGGACAGGCTGATTCTGGTTTAGGGGGTTTCTCCAGTTTGGGGGGAAGGGCAGCCTTCGGAGGCTCAGCTGTTGAAGGTTTGCCATCCTTGATAGGCTGAGGCTTCTTTTCTGTTTCTGTTCTTTTGACTGTTGAAACTTGCTCAGCTTTGGGCTCTAATTTCTCAGCTCCTGGGGCTTTCGTTTCCTTTTTCACAGGTAGAACCTTTGCAGGTGCTGGTGGTACCTGACCTGTAGACTTGGGTGGCCCCTGAGAAGGAGGCGGCTGTGCAGGAGGAGGGACTTGTTTTGCTGGGCCCCCGGGCCCACTTTGTGGATGAGATCCCGGCTGGCCTGCTGTGGAGATTAAATTTGATGCCTGGCTGAAGATGGATGCTCCAAACCCGAAGAGCTTCCCAGTCATAGTTTCTTGAGGAGTGGTGGGCTGTGATTTAGGAGCATCAGTAATACTTCCCAGATTCAGGCTGAAACGCCTTGACTGCTCCTGAGGCTTTGGTGGCTGTGGAGATGGGGGGGCAGTTTGGCCAGGGGTAGGTCGTGGGCCGGAAGGTGTTGGTGACCCTTTTGGCACAGGCTTGGCATCTGGCTTAGGGCTGATTTTCGTTTGTGCTTTCTTGGGTTCTTCCTTCTTTTGAACTGGATCCACTTGTTTTTTACCTTTGCTCTCCATACCGGGCCCAGGTTGTGATATAATTTTCGAATCTGATGCAGGTCGAGGTATGACTTTAGAATCGAATGGGGTGACTTTTTCTCCAGTTGGTGGGAAACTCTGTGAAGGTTTGGCAGAGTCTGTTTTCAGAGGAGGAGTTGTTTTCTCTTGATCCTGGGATTGTACTTTGGAGCTTGGAATATCAGGTTTTGTTGCTGTTGACGATGAAGACACAATGTCTGTGGCTGGCTTTGCCATCTTGGGCTGCTTTGGTTTATCATCAGCCATGGGGCCCTTGGCCAGCTCGGATGGGACAGAAGGCTCTTTGGGAGTGGCTGGCTTGGGTGAGGATTCTGCCACATGAGGCTGCTTGGCCGTGACAGGGGGAGAACCGTGAAGGGTTGGTTGTTTGACAAGAGGTGGAGGCTTTTTAGACTCAGGTGCCTTTGAGATATCCTGTTTGGGTACAGTATCCTTCTTTGGAGAAACCTGCTGTGACTGTGGGGATGGTTTGCTCACCACTGATGCAAGAATACCTGCAGCTGTCTTCGGTTTGGGCTGGGGTGATGACGGAATTGGAGCCAAGTCACCTCCTAGAGCTCTTTGCATCTGACAGTTTAAACAGAGCCACTCTTTTACCTAGAAATAAAATAAAACAACAGTCACTGAGATAAAAACAATGTGAAAACATTTTCAAAATGCATGGTATCATCTGAAACTATGTCTCTCATCAAGGAAAACATAAAAGATCAAATTATTTTAATTAAATAATATTCAAGTAATTACCTTAAAATGTAATTAATGAACCTCAGAGACTTAAGCACTCTTATTTTTTAAGGAAATATAAGAGTAAAAATCAACAGAGTTGTATTTTTTTTCTAAAGTTAATTTTGTTATTCTTCACCTTTGTTTTACTCAAAGTTTTATTACTCCCAGAAATAAGAAAGCAAGTATCATAAAAAATAAATTGTAATATATATTAGAGTCCATAAATCAGTTATGTTAGATACTTTCTCTATTGATGGTTCATAACAGATTTTAGTTATACAACCCAGAGTAGGCTTGTCAAATTATTAACACATTGCTAATTTCCTAAATTAGCACAGCATTACTTCCCCCTCCAAGGAGACATAATCAAATGTGTGAAAAACAAAACTTGTTAACCATGCTGGATTAAAAAGAGAACATTCTCTGTTAACAAAATATAGAAAAAATAATGGCATCCCCTCCCATCAAATTAGCCTAAATAGCATGGTCTAATAGAGAAAATATTGTTTCCTTTGAATTTTCTGAATATACTGGAAACTGCAATGTAAGGAATACAAGGAAGCAATATTCTTATTTGACTGGCGAGATACATATACAAGTGAGATATACATCACACACACACACACACACACACACACACAGAAGCGGTTGGAAAAAAGAATTTATTTTTTATTTTCAGCATTTTTAGGAGCATCTATACCTACCCCCTAGTATGGTATGTAAAGTGGGTGTGGTGTGTGTGTGTGTATACACACACACACACACACACACACACACTAGGGACCCGGTGCACGAAGATTCATGCATGACGGGGGTGGAGGGGGGATCCCTCAGCCCAACCTGCACCCTCTCCAATCTGGGAGTCCTCAGGGGAGCCCTCTCCAATCCGGGAGTTTCTGTCTGTCTTTGCAATCATATGAGCGACTTGTCTGAGACCCCCAACCCAGTTTGGTTTGTGGCTCACAGAATAATAGAGGCATTTTGTTTTTCTTTGCTCCATTGGTGGAGATTTCCTGGAAGTTTTAGGATATCTTCCCTTTAATTTTTTCTAGACACTCTGATTTTACTTATGTCTCTCACCTTTGCTTTCCCTCCATCCCCAACCGCAACAGTAACTTGCTCCAGGCTCACTTTGCTCTAGTGCAGCAGTTCTCAACCTGTGGGTTGCGACCCCTTTGGGGGTTGAACGACACTTTTACAGGGGTCGCCTAAGACCATTGGAAAACATATATAATTACATATTGTTTTGTGATTATTCACTATGCTTTAATTATGTTCAATTTGTAACAATGAAATTGGGGGTCACCACAACATGAGGAACTGTATTAAAGGGTCGCGGCATTAGGAAGGTTGAGAACCACTGCTCTAGTGTCTAGGTGAACTACGATTCCCAGCATCCCTGGTGCTCCCTGCGCTCTGGGCTTCCGCTTCTGGTCCTGGGGCTGCCACCAAAACTACTATTCCCAGAATTCCTGGTGCTCCCACTCTCGGTTTTCCCTGACCAAGGGAGCCACATCTCCCCAAGCCTCTGGCTCTCCTGCTCTGCTCTCCATCCAGTGACCAAGGGAGCTACATCCCCCTAAGGGAGAGACCTAGGGAGCGACTGAGGGAGCCACATCCCCCCAAACTGCCTGCTTTCCCACTCTGCTCTGTGTATGCAAATTACCCGCCATCTTTGTCAGGTTAATTTGCATACTCACTCCTCATTGGCTGGTGGGCATGGCTGGTGGGCATGGCTTGAGCATAGCGGAGGGACGGTTAATTTGCATGTTTCTCTTTTATTATATAGGATATATACATATATATGTATAAGTATAGGTATAGATGCTCTTTTCAAATCACATCCAATGTGAAAAGGAGATGTTGAAGTTGGTACTATATAGTTTAGGACAGTGATGGCGAACCTTTTGAGCTCGGCGTGTCAGCATTTTGAAAAACCCTAACTTAACTCTGGTGCCGTGTCACATATATAAATTTTTTGATATTTGCAACCATAGTAAAACAAAGATTTATATTTTTGATATTTATTTTATATATTTGAATGCCATTTAACAAAGAAAAATCAACCAAAAAAATGAGTTCACGTGTCACCTCTGACACGTGTGTCATAGGTTCGCCATCACTGATTTAGGAGATAATTTAAAAGTACCTATGTTTAACATTACCTTTTTAAATTCCAAAATAATATATGCTTACTATATAAAATTTTAAATAGTACCAAAGTAATTTAGAATGGCAAACTCTACATGATACAATCTCTCCAACCAAAGTAACCAATGTTACTAATTTAACACTGAAATCTTTGTATAGATTTCTATGTGTTAAAAAAGTAAATATATGGAGCACAGATACCAGATAAGTTTTCCTCCATATAAAATCGTGAAGTGTTATTCAGCTGGTAAACAACATACTCTTTATTTGCAAATAATTTCCTTTTGAAAAGAAATTGAATAATCACTAAACTTTTATTTGTAATATGACAGTTTATAGTTAAGCTTTTTTAATGGGAAAAAAACTATAATGAATATTTTTCTTAATCATTAAAATGGCTTTAAAATTTTAAAAAGCACATTGAAATTATTTAAACTCATACACCTATATAAAAAGCCTTATTTTGCAATTTCACGGAGAGCAAATTTTTATTTGAAGGTTAAAGGAGATTTAACTCCAACTGACATGTTATATTTCTATTTAAAAATCTGTATCAAAAAGTAGAATTAAAATGTTTATTAAGTATGAGTGAGTGATAGGGGTGTTTACTACATTTTTTCTCAATATGGGTGTTGAATACCTATGCATATTTTTATCTTTACCTTTCTATATGTTTGAAACATTTCACAAAATAACTTCATATATATATATATATATATATATATATATATAGTAGCGCACATACCATACACACACACACACACACATATATACATACATATATACATATAATATACATATGTACATCCCAAAACATAATCAAGCAATTGCTACTTATGCAAGTACCATGAATAAAGTGAGCTAGAATGTAAGGAAACTTTCACCTCATTTTGTCTCCTTCTTGATGGAAGGAAATTCCTCTATAATTATGCATCTACCCACTCAATCATCTCCCATTTCCCTTACTGTCAATGTCAATTCTACTGTTCTATTATTTATTTTTCTTCTTCCACAGCTTTCAATGATACATCACTTCATAATCATGCAGCCAGGCAACACAGAAGAAAATATAATTAAAAGCATAATTCTTTACCTATACTCTATTACTCACATAAATAATAATAGGGTAATACGCTAATTCAGCCGTGGGCAAACTACGGCCCGCAGGCCGGATCTGGCCCATTTGAAATGAATAAAACTAAAAAAAAAAAAGACCTTTTATGTAATGATGTTTACTTTGAATTTATATTAGTTCACACAAACACTCCATCCATGCTTTTGTTCCAGCCCTCCGGTCCAGTTTAAGAACCCATTGTGGCCCTCGAGTCAAAAAGTTTGCCCACCCCTGCGCTAATTAGACCAGACATCATTCCGGACGTCCTTCCTGATGAAGCCAGGGCCAGAGGGAAGCCAGCCCAGGTCCCGGGTGCCTGCCGGTGGCCAGAGAAGGGAAGCAGCCCAGGTCCTGGGTGCCTGCCGGTGGCCGGAGGAGGGAAGCAGTTCGGATCCTGGGGTCCGAAGAGAGCCAGTGCCAGCAGCTGGGAGAAGGAAGGCCTATTCTTGCATAAATTTTCATGCATCAGGCCTCTAGTTTTCCTATAAAATATTATGTGAGATCTGCATCCACATTAACCACTTTAACTTACAAATGCCTAGGGTCAGTGACTTTCATTATATTTAAACTAGAGGCCCGATTCACAAAATCTGTGCAAGGGGCTTGCCCTTGCAGCCACGGCAGCTTGCCTCAGCCCTCACAGTCCTGGCTTCATCCGGAAGGTTGTCCGGAAGGACATCCAGAAGGTCATTGGCCTGTCTGATCTAATTAGCATATTATACTTTTATTATAGTTAAATTACTACTATTCTTTTTGACAAGTGTCAAAGCAAAGGAGATGCCAAATTTATTCATTTCTTTATTCAAATATTTAAGATATATGATCTTCAATGTTCCTCCCCACTGCTAGAATAAATTGTCTATAGTTATCCTATATAATAAAAGCCTAATATGCTAAATGTCCGGTCATCCAGTGGCCGTTCAACCAATCAAGGCAAAATATGCTAACAATATGCTAAGGCTGCTCAACCTCTTGCTATGACGTGCACTGACCACTAGGGGGCAGACGCTCCGACCGGTAGTTTAGCTTGCTGCTGTGGTCCAGCTGATCAGGACTGAGTGAGACGGGCCAGACATGCCTTGGAGCCCTCCCAAGGCCCCTCCCTAGCTGGCCAACCTCCTGCGTCCCTCTCCAGCTCCAATTGTGCATCGGTGGGGTCCCTCGGCATGGTCTGCGCCCTCTTGCAATCCAGGACCCCTTAGGGGATGTCGGATAGCCGGTTTTGGCCCAAACCTGCTCAACTCAGGAGCTTCCCCCTAGTGGTCAATGCACTCCCACAGGGGGAGCATCACTCGGCCAGAAATTGGCTCACAGCTGGCGAGCATAGTGGTGGTGGCAGGAGCCTCCGGGGAGTGGGCCTAAGCCTTCAGTCAGACATCCCCCAAGGGCTCCCAGACTGTGAGAGGGTGCAGGCTGGGCTGAGGTTCTGTCCCCCTCTCAGCCATCTGAGTTAAAATTTCTGCCATATTGTACCTGCATTCTCAATTATTACTCATGTGTCTATACTGCTTATGAAAGGTAATTTCCCAATCTTTCATATGTCCAGGCCACTGTCCCTCATTTGGTCCTCCTTGTCATTTCTCAAATACCTTATAACTCCACCAAATATACACTGTTTAAAACAAACCATCGAAGGGGTTATCTTTACTTCCCCTCAATCCTCATCTCCAATAACTGTGAAATAAAGTTTAGTTTTTGTAACAAATTCAATATATAAAATTGTGTTAGTGTTCTTATGCAAGCACTTACATAATTCTATATCCAGATCTGTACCCACAAAGGCTGTGAGCAACAAATGGTAAGGACTTCCTGGCAATGTGGTCTTTCTATTGATCCCAGGGTATAACTGACCCATAAAGCATTGTAGGTGTTCACAAATATTTTTTGAGTTGATTTGAATTAAGTAAATTAATTGAAAATGTTTGTGCTTTTCAATCTACAGCATTTCTGTGTTTACTCTGCTAATTCCCACTGTTTACCCACCCTGAATGACAGGCTTCTGCCCTCATTTTCTGGTTACATGCCATTCTCCCTAGAACCCTAGTCGACATCTCTGCCCATGGTCCCGCTTTGATGCAAACTGAAAGAGTCCTCCTTAATCACCATGCCTGCTAACCATATTTTCCTTGCCTGGAGAAAATTACTGCCTTGTTTTCTCCTAAAATTAAATGTTTATCTCTAACTCTGAGCAGAAATGAACCTGAATTTGTTACCATCATTGCCTTAAACACTTAACTGCCAATTCCATCTAGTACCCATGTCTATGATACAGTTGGTTTCCCTAGGTCTGCATGATTGGTCTTCATTCCACTGTAGCCATGAATGAGGATCTTAAAAGATTTTAGTCCTTATCACTTCTTCCCCATGCCATAATTCGCAGAAGCCTTCAATCCATATTTCATGAACAACTTCCCAGGTCACCTGTCACAAGTAGCACCCACTCCCTAAAATTATGCTCTAATTAGGTCTAATTATATTGCACTCTAATCATCCACAACCATTTGAAATATTATGAGATAAATAGAAGAAACAATACTAGGGAAGCCTACAACTGGATCATGTGTCCCAGAAGAACTCTTACCTTCAATATACAAGCATTAAAATGAAAAATTTTAACTGTACTAGATAAATATGTTATGCCTCAACTATTGCTAAAATTTAGGGTTCATATATTAAGGAAAAATAGTCATTTTTTGCTTTCTCTGCCCTAGTTACAGAAAGTGCATAAGTAAAATAGAAAGTGAATAAATAGAATTCAAGGTCTGGAGACACAATTGTTTAATGAGCTACTCTATTTCAATTAGCTCTAATGGAAAGGAACAAAAGAAAGGCATAAGGTTATTCATTCAGTCTTCTGACTTAATATGCTACAAAAATGGAGTTAAGAGAGTGGTCAGCCAGGATTTCTGCTCATTCAGAGGTCTCTGTGTTTTATAAGATAGACCTGCATATAATTTCTATAACACATCTCCCTGTTTAATCCAATTCCCTTTTGTTATGTATCAGAGCTGTAAAATATAGTATTACAACTTTCCTGGCTAAGGCCTTTGCTGGATGAGAAATATCTTATTTACAGCTGTTTGGAGAGGTACCACTTGCACTTTTAATTGTGAACTTCACATATAGAATTTTAATAAATGGTGACACTTTTTTAAAAATATCAAAACTATTGATTATTAAAAAATGGAATCCAAAGGCAACAAAATCTCAGACATATGCCGAAGCAATTTCTTCACTGATACTGCTCCCTAGGGCATTGGAAACTAAAGAAAAAATAAACAAATGGGACTACATCAAAATAAAAAGCTTCTGCACAGCAAAAGAAACCATCAACAAAACAAGAAAGCCCACTGCATGGGAGAACATATTTGCCAATGTTATCACCGATAAGGGTTTAATCTCCAACATTTATAGGGAACTCATACAACTTAACAAAAGGAAGATAAACAATCCAATCAAAAAATGGGCAAAGGATTTAAATAGACACTTTTCAAAAGAGGACATTCAGAAAGCCAAGAGACATGCTCATGAAAATATGTTCAAAGTCACTAATCATCCCAGAGATGCAAATCAAAACAACAATGAGGTATCATCTCACACCTGTCAGAATGGCAATCATCAACAAATCAACAAAGGACAAGTGCTGGCGAGGATGTGGAGAAAAAGGAACCCTCATGCACTGCTGGTGGGAATGCAGACTGGTGCAGCCACTATGGAAGACAGTATGGAGTTTCCTCAAAAAGTTAAAAATGGAACTCCCATTTGACCCAGTGATCCCACTTCTAGGAATATATCCCAAGAAACTAGAAACACCAATCAGAAAGGATATATGCACCCCTATGTTCATAGCAGCACAATTTACCATAGCGAAGATATGGAAACAGCCTAAGTGCCCATCAGCAGATGAGTGGATTAGAAAACTGTGGGTACATCTACACAATGGAATACTATGCTGCTGTAAAAAAGAAGGAATTCTTACCATTTGCAACAACATGGATGGAACTGGAGAGCATTATGCTAAGTGAAATAAGCCAGTCAATGAAAGAAAAATACCACATGATCTCACTCATTTATGGATAATAAAGACCATTATAAACTGATGAACAAAAATAGATAGAGAGGCAGAGCAGCATGGAACAGACTGTCAAACTATAGCGGGAAGGCTGGGGAGGGTTGGGGATGTGGGGGGTAAGCGATCAACCGAAGGACTTGTATGCACGCATATAAGCATAACCAATGGGCACAAGACACTGGGGGGTAGGGGAGGCCGGGGAAATGTCAAGGGGAGAAAAAAAGGAGATATATGTAATACTCTTTGTAATACTTTAAGCAATAAAATAAAATTTAAAGAAAAATTATATCCTGAATTTTAAGAGGATGTCTTCAGTAATCATTCAACAGAGTTAACTCAAGACACCTAAGCAATAAGGTGAATTAGCAAATGTGGGGTTCCAGAATTAAAGCATATTCCTATTCAGAACTTCAAAACAGATAGGAAGCCTCTCAAAAAAAAAAAAGTCCAGATAGTTTAATGACTAACATCTACCCTTCAATATGCTCCAAACTGGACACTTTCAACACAAAATTTACATAAAATTTATAATAAAATCTTTGCTCAACAACTTTGCTCAACAACATAGCATAATACCTGGAATAATGGAATATCAAAAGAACAAGCACATAGAATCTTTATTTGCTGGTGTTCATCCATTGAATAAGTTTTCTTCAATCATGCTTTCATCTTGTCCTTTACAATAAAACTTGTTGGGTTTCTTCATCTTGATACATCACAACTAAGATTTTCTGCAAACCATGACATCAAAATATACCACTTACTTCATTAAAGCAGTGCTATCATTCTCTCTAATGTGAGTTATAATTCACAGTCCAATTTGTATTCCTCACCCATATATCTAAATGGTACCTTTTTATGGTCCACATTGAATTTCCTCCTTTATCACTTAATATTCTATCATCAATTAAGGTCTGTCTCTTCTCAACTACTAAACAATAGTGTAAACCACAACATCTGGACTCAAATAAATAGTGTTTTAAATCTTTCTTTCCAATTATTTCCTCTCCTCTCCTGTCCTCACTTAGACTCTTAAAAGGAGTGACTACTTCTCTATATTGGATACCAAGAAAATTTTAGATATTATTTAATGATAAATTATTCTAAACTTTTTTTCTATTTCTCATCAAATTATGTCCAAATATTTACTGAATGTGTTATTTTTAGTTATATAGTTATAAATATAACTACATATATTATATTTATATTGTATTATTTTGAATGCCACATAAAATATAATTATACTATAATACACATTAGATAATAATATAATGTACAATATTATAAAGAGGAAACCAAGCTAACGTTTGATAACAGATTATGCTTTGTGTTATTCAGGATTTCCCAAACCACATGAACTCCATTATAGAAGCATTTTGGGTACAGATGGCTCACTGCAGGTGACATCTTTAGCTATGCATATTAATGAAAAATGAATTTTGCTTAAAAACTAGACACTAGCGTTCCTCAGAACTGTGATGATATACCCAGCAATTTGGTGAAACAATTTTATTCAAAATGGTCCATCCAGAAATAGTGTGGACTACAAACCTTGTGAAATGTAAATTAAATGGGCCCTTTTTCCTTCATAAAGTATAATAATGTTCACCAAATGCTAGCAATAACATTTATAAATCCTCACAATATAGGATCCAATGATAACAGCATATTTTAATGTTTGTCACTGCAGTCTAAAACAAGAAAACTGACATGACACACTCATCAGAGCACAATTTACAAAACAATTGCAGTGCACGAACATGAAAATATATTCGTACTCTATTACAGTTACATAAAGAGAAGATCCCAAAACAGATACGAACTTACATTAACACTTCTGAACAGCCTCTCATATGGCAAATACAAACTTTTATACCTCAAATAATTTATACACACATTTAGTAGCTTGTAATATATATTTCTAATTAGGCAGTGTTTGTGCAATTATTTGAGTAAGTTATTGAACTGTGCTATTATTTCATTTAAAAATAAAAAAATCAATTATATTAGTGAAAAGAATTAAAGGTCTCATAAACTTTGTGAACTCATTAAGTATGCTGAAAGCTACCTGTTGTTTTTTTTGTCCAATTAGATGCTCATTGGAATTAAGACAATCACTTGCATGTTGACTTGGAAAGGAAAGAAACTTTTAAAAAAATATATCTGCAGGGCGATGAACACACAAACAGTGTACAGATGACATGTTATGGAATTGTATACTTGAAATCTGCATAATTTTGTTAACCAATGTCACCCCAATAAAATTCAATAAAAAAGGCAAAAAACAACAAAAAAAAGAAATTCCACCTGTGAACTATAGTTTCGGCTCCTGCCCGAGAGTTCTAGTCTGCCCTTCCTTGATGGCTTGCTCTATAGATTTTGGATTTGGCTAGCTAACAGGAAAATTTTTGTCTGCAGAATATTAATTTGCAACAAGAAAGGAATGGTTAAGTAAACTACAGTACCTCCTGTGTATAGGATTATGCAGCTATTCAATGTATGTTTACAAAGTGCTTAACAAAATAGAAATATTTATGCTATAATTTGAAATAACAATGATCAAGCTATCTATATATATAAAAGCCAAGCAACCGAAACGCCGGACTGACTGGAACTACCAGAACAACCGGTTGCTATGAAGCCCACTGCATCTGGCCAATCGGCCTGATGTGGGGAGGGATGGCCCCTCCCCCTGGCCGGCCTGGTCAGATGGGGGGGGCTGCCAGCCAACTTCCCACGGCCCCTCCCCCCCTGCCGGCTTGGTCCCCAATCGACCCCCCACCCTGATTGTTGGTGGGGCTGATGGGCCAACCTCCTGCATCACCTCCCCCATCACTGACCTGGCCCAATCAGCCCCCATGGGAGGGGGTGCCAGCCGGACCCCATCCATGCATGAATTCGTGCATTGGGCCTCTAGTATTTTTTATAAGTATATATGGTTTATATCAAGCTCAAAAACAGACTGGTTGATGATGCTCAGTGGTGAGAGGGTCTGCCTGCATACCAAAGAGTTGTGAGTTTGATTCCAGGTCAAGGGCATATTCCTGGTTTGTAAGTTAGATCCCAGCCCTGTTTGGGGGGTAGAGGGGCCTGTGGAAGGCAACCAATCAATGTGTCTCTTTCATATTGATGTTTTTCTCTCTCTTTCTCTCCCTCTCCCTTCCACTCTTTATAAAACAATGTGAAGATTTAAAATAAAACAGACAATACTAATCTATGGTTAGAAATCAGATGGTGGTTACCCTTGGGCAGTGGGTAGTAATTGGAAGCAGTAAGGTGAAGGATTGCTCGAATGTTGATTATGTTCTATTTTTTAATTTTGGATTCTGTTAACACGGGTTCAGTTTGTGAAAATTCACTGAGTTGATTTGTGTATATGTGTGTATGCATATATATGTATATGTTATATAAAGTATATGTTTTACTTTAATTAAAAAATTATGGACAGAAGAAAACATAACTGGTGGTTGTTACTACATGTTGGGGCCACAGATAATATTTTTGGTTCTTCCTTTTTCTTCTCTATTTTTCTAAAATAAACATGTTACTTTTATAATGGAAGACAAAAATATATATGAAATGCTAAAAGCATATTAAAGCTTATGTAAAATGACTTTTTATAAGTGATTTCAGCTTGTTTTAGCTTCCTATTAATAGAAGCCCCTTATAACTTATAGTTTAGTCATTTTTAAAATACCTCCTTTATGTTTTTAATTTTTAGAGGAAAGGAGAGGGACAGAGAGAAAAACATCAATGTGAGAGTAAAATATGGATCTGCTACCTCCTGTACACACCCTACTGGGGATCTAGCTATAATCTGACCATGTGCCCTGACCAGGATTTCAACCAGCAACCTTTCAGTGCATGAGAGGACACCCAACCAATCTAAGCCACACAGACCAGGGCAGTTTATTCATTTTTTTATATAGTCATATGTATGTACATTTTCAAGAATGTATTTAAAGGAAAGTCTAATTTTAAAATTATACTTAATCAACTTTACATTATTTTTAAGAATCCTATTCATATTTTTATCATTTATTTCCTTCTTAAACATTTTTAATCCTTCCTCAGTAAAGTTAAAATACACAATAATCTCCACATTAAAAATTTTCCCAACAAATACTCTTACAGAATTTCTAGTTACATGTTCATATAATGAAACATGCCTTTCACTTTTTTAATTGTTTTACATCAGCAGGAGTGTACCTATGTGAGCAGCAGATCTACTAGAACTACAACTCAAACCTTTGATGCCTTATAAATGCATGTGATATAGGCATTACTTTAAGAAAAGATTTATAAACTTTGCATAAATAATTCACATCTTTGTCTTTAATGTAATACCTCTGACATATTTGTAAGCATGAACCCATTTTTATTTAAGCTAATTAAGATATGGAATAGGAGAAAGTGTTACATATGTGTGTTTTCTCAAGGGATGTACACAATAAGAAAGTTAACCCACCATTGTATTAAGTTTACTGATCCAAGAAATGATTTTGTTAAGTGTGGGTATCTGCTTTCACAGCAGAACACCTGTTCTTACTAAGCTATACAGATCATTACACCAGTTGCAGTAATATACAACAACAAGTTTAATAGATATAAATGCTGACTATGCAGAAAGACACCTAGTTATTTAAAACATCTAGTTATTTAAAAGCTGAATGTAAACAAAATTTGGTTCTAATGATTAAACCTACAAGTAAAGCATGAGGAATATATAGTCATTTTATATATGAAACATCCAAGTCATGAGGGAAATGCTGCAAATTGAACCTCATCAAAAATGAGAGCTAAGCAAATATAGTGCTGGTAAACATATTTAAGTAATACTGATTTTAAAAAGATTTAATCAAGTATTTCTATTCCTTTAAATTCATTTTCAAAACTAAATGAAGATAAATTAATTTTGCTATGGTCAGGATATTATTTTAAATATTATAAATGATAACATATGGATCACCAGAAAATAGCAAAAAAAAACAACAAACCCAAAAAAACAAAAAACACCTCAATATCCTTTATCTTCTAAAAACCTTATGTTTAAATTAAGGGACTTTCTCTTTGTCGGATTCATATAAAAACGGTGATAGTTAAAGTACACAGGACTGTGATAAGATTACATTTAAAAACTGACCAAACTTGCATCACAGGCATAAGGCATTTCAAATCATCATTTGTTTTTAGAACCAAAATTTCTAGGCATTTCGCCAAGGCTGAAGATGTAAAAATCAAGAATCTAAATCCTTTATCCATCCCTTAACATTCTATAATCATTTAATCAATCATCTGATGAATGAGAATTTTTTAAATTACCAAAGTGTTAATTTTAACAAACATTTAGAAGGTTAAAAAAAAATAGCACAAAAAATTATGATATTAATAGTAAAAGCCTTACTCTCCATAATCAATCAGTGTTAACATTTGCCTTGAGATTTTTTTTATGGTTGCCATTATAACATCAAATAATAAGCTTTGATTCAAATTTAAAATATTGTGGATTTTCACCTTACTATAAAAGCCACATTTTTTAATAGACAACCTTATATTATCACCTATTTTAGGATTGCCATAAGCAATATTCAGTAGGCCCTCAATTAACAGTTGTTTCATTCAGTATCTTTTTGTTGTAATGTTGATGAGATGCCAAAGAAACTTAACCCTTGTTTATAGCAATTGACTTATGGTAAAATTGGTTTCATTATAGGTTATTTTACCACAGTTCCAAGAACTTAACAGTGGTGTTAAATAAGGACTTATTGTATTCTATGTTTTAATACACAATAAAATAATGCATAACTTCTTGAGTTTGGTTTGTGTCCCACCTAATATCATCTCACATTCCACCACTGTTATGTGATCACATTTTGGAAAACACTGGTTTAATACCATTCGAGTTTTCTTCATTTCTGAGGTATAGTCAGCTATCCCATCCCATTCTTGTTGGTATTATTAATCCACTTTAATAGAGAAACTCCTACAGTGATTGTAATATCACTGTATCACACACACACAAACACACACACACCCCTACACACATACATACACATTTATACATGTATATATTCTGTAGAGATAGACCGTTATTTAAATAGGCAGATAGAATGATGATGACTGTTACGCGTTCTTTCACATGAGAAAAATTCTTAACCTGCCCTCATAGTCTCTTAACATTGTGCCTAGATACAGGATTCATTTTATCACCATCTCTAGAAATGTAAAGAAAGTGCCTCCTATCCGCTGTTTTGTGTTTGGATAATTAGTATGATAGCTACCTGATTTCTCATCTTTTTGTAGACAATACTGCTTTCCTCTATGAAGTCTTCAAGTTTTCTCCTTATCTTGGGAATCTGATATTTCACCAAGACCTATCTATCAGTAATTTTATCAATCTTTCTTGGCCATCAGTGGAGCTGTACAATCTGAAAGCTTCAATCTTTCTTTAGCTCAGAAAAATGTTCTAGAGCTTGCCTCCGTGGTATTGATTCTGGAACTCCTATTAGAGCTCTAGATATAATCTCCATGATTTTTAATGTCTCTTAGCGCTCCAAAGCTCTCAGAGTCCTAAGGGAGCCCCAGAGTTATAGATAACAACTTCCCAAAAATGTCTACAACTCCATGGGCAGCAGTCCAGAAAGAGCTCTCCATACTAGGGATAAGTCCCATCCCGGCCTCCACATCAATAAAGGAAGGAGTAAGGGGGAAGTAAGTAAAGCAAAGGAAATATAGTCAATAATAGGGTGATAAATATGTGTGGTACCAATAGGGGTGCTGGAATCATCAAGGGGAACACTAGTAAAGTACATGATTGTCTAACCACTAAGGTGTACACTGGAAACCAATATATATAATAAAATAAATAAAAATAGAAATAAAAAATAATAAAAATAAAGGAAGGAGTGAAGATGGGAATCTCAGAATTCTACATATTCCTGAGTACATTCTTATCCTTTCCTTCCTTACCAACCACTAACTCCCCCTCAAATCTCCAGCTTCAGTTAAGATTATACACACAAATGAGACAGACCTTCAGTTACCACTAAAAATTCCAGAATTCCAAGTCGTCCATCCCAGATTCTAATCTACCAATGGAAGGGAGGGTATCCTACCACCCCATCCCACCCCTCCCTTGGTCTGTGCCCTTCTCCTAATTCATTTTTCTCCATAACACCTATTATCATCTGTCACACTATATGTTTTGTTACTCTTATTAAAAAATAAGTTCCATGAGGCAAGATTTTTCTACCTATTTTTTTCACTACTATATCCCCAGAGTCTAGAGGAGTCCCTGAAACATAGTGGATGCTTAGTAAGTAGTTGAATAATTTTTTATTGTCTTTTAGCTCTATTATCTGGGGAAAATCTGGGTCTTTCTTTTCCAGACCATCAACTGGGCCTGGACCCATTTTTATCCTCTATCAGCCCACTGAAATTTGAATCTGGCAGTTATTGATGAGCTATCCTCTTAAATATTTCTCAGGATTAATAAATTTTTATAAGTTCTTTATGTTTCTTAAATGAACTATTTTCTATGAGGTCAGATTTGTTTTCTTTTGTTTCACTAGTTCATCTATGTCCTTCATGTGATATTATTGCTAAAATGTCGTTAGTCTCTTCAAAACATTCATTTATAGTGAATGTCTCCATTATTTAGCAGAGGTAATCAGAAGCATATTTTCTGTATTTATGGACTGGTCTGCTTTCTCATTAGTCCTCTCCTTTGAATGAGAGGAAATAGAATGGTGGAGGGTTGGAGTCCAAGTAAGGACAGCTTTACTCCTATGCTAAAAGATGTAGTACATTCGACTTTTGGTTGAGTAGTGTCTTGTTTTTTTTTCCTTTGTATCACTCTGTTGTGGGAGAAGAGCATTACTTCTTCTGAGCTTCTTTTGAAGGCCCTATTTTTCTCATGAGGGTCCTTCCTCAAGCAACTCATCCCTTCACTTGGATAATTCTCTGGCATTAGCCTGAAGGGAAAACAGTAAGGCTTCTCCCTACTCCATGTCTTCCCTCTGGAGATTAGGAAAGAGTCCACTTGTCATATATTTTTCCTACTGCAGTTCTTTAACTTATTGTGTGATCACTACCCACAACCCACTACTGCTTTCTATATATGTTGATATCAAGCTTAGAATTTCACTGAGCTTTCTCTTAGAAACCCACTTATACAGTGATTTCCTTGGCTCTTTTTTTGTTCCCTCCTTCCTATCTTCTTTCTATCTTCTAAGAATCTTCAACATGCCAACTTATGCTATTGGTGATCCTTCCTATTTTCAGGAACTACTATACTTTCAATCTTTTGACCTTACCGCTAAAATAGCAAGCAACTAAACAGAGACTCTCCACTTTTCTAAAAATTCTTTAAGCTACTCCACCATTAAAAATGTCTTATTGGTTTTCTTTCTCCATAGGTTTCAGCCTCCTGACATTTCACATAGCTCTAGTCTTTTCTCACCAGCAATTCCTAACAGATCTGCCCACTCTCCCCCCAGTTTCTCTTAATATAAATGGAAGAAGTAGTAGGCCTATCCACCTAAGAGGTGGCAACTTAAATCATTTGACCAATCTGAAGAATTCCAGTCATTTTTTGTTTGTTTGTTTGTTTGTTTGTTTTTTAATAATGGAGATAGTCTATATGCAAGTTTAGGTGTGTATGCTTTTTGGGTTTTTCTGGCTGTTAAGATATGGTCACATTTTGTTTAATATAATATCTAGATTCAGCCAAAAGACTTATTACCATATGGGCAATAATAATCAAAAATATTATGACAAAAAAAAAAAACTTCCATCACTAGAAGTTGGCTCATTATCAACATTCGGAAAAATGACAAATCATTTCATATATTACAAAATTTCGTAAGAGCCGGGATAATTATCATAAATTAGGGACAAGTCTTTAAATCTGTCCCTAAATCTATTGTGCCCCAGGCTACACATCAAAAGAGACAAATAGATCAAACATAACAAAAACAACAATAAAATGCTTTTGTTACTAATTAGAAAGCAAATACTGTTTTTGTATCAGAAAGCAAGCCCAAAGAGAGAGCCTTCATGGTTGAGATCTATTCCATTAATGGACTGGCAAGAAGAGATAGAGCTATACACTCTCTTGGCATCAAAATGTAGGCTTGGAACCAGTCTATTCTTAAGGTTTATTTGGAAAAGCATGCAAGCTTGACAGTACCAGAGAGGATAGTTAATTTAAACAGTATCCTCCTCACACAGAAACAGAAATTTGGGTGACCTGAAAAGAGAGAAAGAGAGAGAGAGAGACAGGGGTGGGGGGAAACTGGCCAATTTAGTTAAGGAAGTACAAGTTCCCTTCCCTAAAGCTCTTCTCTGAGTGTTGGTATCTTTCCAGTGCTTCCCCCAGAGACCTGGTAGTTATTTAAGAGCCAGGATCTTCATAAGCAAATGTAGTCATAATTCTGATATGTTAGTAACAAGAAATATCAGAGAAATTCTCCTAGTCTTTTCAAGGAGTGATATAAGAGACCAATATTCTTTTTTACCCGTCTACAAATCAATAATATTGAATTACTGCATATAAACATCTAACTTGAAAACAAAAAATTCATATACATAAAATGCTACAGAAGGTTCATCAGCCTCTTTTCCTGTCTTGCATGGAAAAACTGTTCACTCAACCTGAATATTTCAGGATGATTAGACCCAGAGTGTATGGTCCTCCTTGAAAGATGCAGAGTAGTTAACTCTCTCATCATATATTTAACAGTTTAGAAGTGGAGATCTTTCCTAAAATTTCATCTATCTTATCTCTCTTAAAACAGAGGCTCGCAGTCTCTATCCAGAGCTTGAACTTCCCAACTCTGACCTCCTAATAATTCAGGAGTTTGAGGAACTGGCCATTTGGTGAACAGGATTAGGGAAGATGCATTCCTAGAGTTCAGAATTATAACTTGGATTGCATTTTTCCTTAGAGGGGGAAAAAATTAAAGTTAAAATTTTACTATTAACACCATAGGTCAAATGGCTTTTGATTGCAACCTCAGAAGCCAACAATTTATGATGCAGTATCTATGTAGAGAACAAATTCAGAGTAGCTTCAAAAGTCAAATCTATTTAAGGTAGAATACCCATGTCACATTATGTTACAACTTGAAAAGCACTTCATATATTACAAAACACTTCCTCATACAAAGGTTCAGTTAATCCTCCTAACAACCCAATGTGTTTGACAGAGAACATGTTATTATTTTTCAAATGATGTCATTGTCTCACAAAGTGTAAAAGACTCGAGCAAGCTCATCTCATCAATATGGGGATGTTTCCTTTATTACAAGTGAGGCCCTCTACCAGCCCCCACATTCCCAATTCCTTTCATGTGTGTCCAAATTCTTATTAATCTTCACAGTCCCAGCTCAAATATTTGTTTTCACTACAACAGTCGTGATACCCCCTGCTGACAGTGACAGCTTCTTCCTTTGACCTCACAGCACTTTATCTCTCTTCCCACCATGACTTGGAATCAGAAGATTTAGCTTGGGTTCTGCTTAGCAATTTACTATCAGGGTGATCCTGAAAGTAAACTAACCATAGTAACCAGTAGGAAACCAGTTTTCTCATTAGTATAATAGAGAAAACAAAATATATGCCCATAGAATTATTTGGAAATTTAATTTTGATAAAACAAATAGGAAAGAACTATGTGAACTATAAAGCCCTAGACAAAGTTACTTTTCACACACACACACAAATTTATTTATATATATATATATATATATATATATATTTATATATATATATATATATATATCTTATATACAACTTTAATTTCCCCTATTTTCTGGTTGAAGGATGACTCTATATCTAATGAATACTTGATTTTATCATGTCACTTATTTGTGTGCCTCAAAACTATGTATTTGATACAAATTTCTAAAATGAATGAAGGATTGAAGGTATGACTACATTAGTCAAGTTAAGTTTCATAAAGCAGAATGCCCATCACTACCTGCTAAAAGTGGAAGACCAAAATCTGACTTCAACTTCTCTCCAATCTCATTGTCTGTTTCTTCTTTGCCACCACTTCAGCCAACCTAGATTTATCCCTGATTCTGTAAATATTGCCTGCAATAGTTTGGCTCTAGGTCTTGGATGAAATCATTACAGTCTTTCCTGTTCTTCATCTATAGAAACAGTATCCAGCCTTATATACCTAGCTCAAATGCCACTTTCTCCACTGAGCTTGCCTTAATCTCGCCCACTGAAAATGACACTTCCTACCCTTAAGACAGCCATCATCATTTGACCACCTAGTATATTTCATTGTGCATTTATTATCTAACCTAGTACATTTTGATCATGTTAAGATCAGCATTATGTTTTAGTTATTTTTATATCCCACAAAACATACAGTAAGATGTCTTCTATATGGTATGTAGTCAAATAATATACAGGATGGGACAAAAGTGGATTTAGTTTTCATATGGAAGATAATACAATAATTAATAAATAATAATACAAGAATAAACTCTGTGTTTTGCATACTCACAACTGTAAACCTACTTGTGCCCCACCACGTATGTGGCTTGAGTGTTCAACTGCATATTTCTGCCTTATAAGTTGCCATAAAAACATAGAAAATATTTTACAAAGTAATAATCTATTGCTTGAAGTCATTATTACTGGACATTCCTATCAAGATCATATATTATAGGTAGAAATATACCTTTATCAACATTTAAAAATATATTAATACATAAACAAACTACTTATAATCTGATTTCCTCCATAACTTGAAAGCAGCATGTTCTTATTAATTGAAACTTTATCATTAAAGAATGACTTATTTAAAAAGTTAAGGTACTCAACATGACTTTTGATTAAAATATACTTTACAAAATAACAAGAAGTTGTCACATTTTAAATGCACATCATTTTCATCTTTCATCCCCATAAGTATCCAAACTAACATAATACTATCAATCCTCACTCCTGTTATTATCATAAAATAGATTTCCTTTATAAAAAAGGTACACAAGTCTCCCCTCTCAAGGGTATTTAAATCACATAATCCTTCATTGCCTGCTGTCGTTTTTGTTTTTTTCCTGGGCTGTTCCAGACATAATGCACACAGCCCACCAACAGCTGTCCTCCCGACAGAGTAAACCGTTTCAGTGCCTACCCGGGCTACCAGATTTCTTTTAAAAATATATTCTTTTAGATGCTAAGCATCTTTATTCTCACTTTATTTTGTCATTATCTTATCTTCACTGTATTACTTCTTAACTCAAGAGAATTTGAGTTTTTCAGCTATTTGGTGCTTTTTGTCCCTCCCCCAACAATGTTGCCAAATTTTTACCTTGACTTGATGAAAATTACTTTTCTATCCTCATTCAGAATAAACAACTTTGAATTCATTTGTGGCACTACCAGCTCCTTTATAATTTGATATGTCAACAAGGTTTGCCCCAACACTTGGAATATAAACTATAGTCCTTCTGAGAGGACACCCATCAATGTTGACCCTTCTCTAATGACTTCTTCATTTTATGAACTGACTATGCTAGTATTAATGACTCTCAACTAATGAGGGAAGAATGCCCTCATAGGGGATATCAAAATCTCTGTCAAGGAAAAGGAATGTGTGGTTTGACTAATGTATTGAACTTTACATTAAAATTCTATTAGAATTGGAAAACTTGTTCTCCCAGCACAAATATGATCCCAGGTAAGAGTATCATAATTTTGGTAGGTAGGAGCATGAATTTAAAACTAAAGTAATATCACTACAAACTAAATAATAAATATTGCGGTTCTTACAGAGTGCAGCATCTTTCAATCAATTCATATTTGCTTTATATGCCAAATGTATCAGAAATTGCATCAATATTTTAGGATTATTGAAGAAAAGGTTTTTAAAAACTCTAACTTACAATTGGCAGAAAAGAGGAAGAGGAGACAAGAAGGAGGGAAAGAAGGAAAGAACCAGAGGAAAACAATGCCATCCTATCATATCAGCGATAAGTGAAACATCCTTTGTGGAAGACGGTAATACGGTTTAAGAGCATGGACACAGTGAATAAATGCACTCACCTCAGTTATATCAGGATTGGGATTAAAACCACAGAGGCTACACACAGTGGTTTTACATCCAGTGCATGTGTTAAAATTGGCCTTTTCTGGAACATGCAACAGAAGTTCAGTAGTATTGCAAAGAGGACAGATGGTTTTAGGGATGCCTTGTACTGGGATCTGGGCTGCAGATGGAGAAGTCGGTGGCTGCAGAGGTTTCCCAGCTCCTGTTTGGCTTACTGGTTTTGTAGATTGCTGAGCTGAGGGCTTTGCTGAGCCAGGCTGTTGAACTGAAGGTTTTGCTGGACCAGGCTGTTGAGCTGAAGGTTTTGCTGGACCAGGCTGTTGAGCTGAAGGTTTTGCTGGACCAGGCTGTTGAGCTGAGGGTTTTGCTGGACCAGGCTGCTGAGCTGAAGGTTTTGCTGGACCAGGCTGTTGAGCTGAAGGTTTTGCTGGACCAGGCTGTTGAGCTGAGGGTTTTGCTGGACCAGGCTGTTGAGCTGAGGGTTTTGCTGGGCCAGGCTGTTGAGCTGAGGGTTTTGCTGGGCCAGGCTGTTGAGCTGAGGGTTTTGCTGGGCCAGGCTGTTGAGCTGAGGGTTTTGCTGGGCCAGGCTGTTGAGCTGAGGGTTTTGCTGGGCCAGGCTGTTGAGCAGGAGTCTTTCCTGGCTCAGGCTGCTGAGCCAGAGACTTCACCAGCCCAACCTGCTGCACAGGTGTCTTTGTAGGCCCAGGTGGCTGAGCTGGAGACTGTGGCCCAGGTTGGTGAGCTAGAGATTTTGGTGGCCCTGTCTGCTGGGCAGGGGGCTTTGCTGGTCCTGGAGGCTGAGCTGGAGACTTTGGCCCAGGCTGCTGAGCTGCGGGCTTTGTTGTCCCTGGTGGCTGGGCTGGGGGTCTTTCTGTCACCTGCTGAGCTGAGGGCTTTGCTGTCCCTGGCTGTTGGGCTAGGGTCTTCCCTGGCCCTGGTTGCTGCGCTGAGGGTTTTGCAGGTCCAGGCTGTGGCGTGGAAAATTTTTCAGGTCCAGGCTGCTGGGCTGGAGGTTTTCCAGGACTTGCTTGCTGAGTCGGTGGTTTGGATGGGCTTTGCAGCAAGGGTTTGAGGGATTCTCCCTTTACTGTGTCTGACTGTTTAGTCTGAGGCCTAGTTGCATCTCTTTGGAGTGGCAATTTTGTCTCATCTGTCTGAGGAGCCTGGGTAGGTCCCTGAATTGGCTTTCCGGTCCCTGGAGGTTGTGATTTCACTTTTTCTGGTTGCTGAGAAGACACTGATTTGGGAGAGCCATCCTGCTGATGCGGGGCCCTCACAGGTCCTTGCTGCTTAGGAACTGACTTGGGTGACTGTTGCTGTGATGGAGGTTTTGTGATTCCCTCAGGTTTTCCTTGTTCCTTCTGAGCTATTTTTTGTTTCTTGGCAGTTTCTTCCTGGGATGCATCAGAGTCTGATATCAAATCAAAAGGATTGAATTTATTTACAACAGAGGAGACAGCACTTAACGGGTTAACCTCCGAGAGGAAGCCAGGCATCATACCAGACTTGTGCTCTTCCTTAAGATCAGTTCTGGACTTTGATTCTTTCAAACTAATAGTGGAAGGACTCCTTCCAGGCAATTTCTGTTCTGACCTCAAAGTGTCTGTAGTTCTACTTTTACTGAGACCAGGCTGAGCTGGACGCCCAGGATCCGGCGGTTTTCCTGGCGGCTTTGGAGGGTGACTACTATCGAATTCTTGTTTCCTACAAGAGTGAAACAAAACAAAAACAAAAATGAAAATGATTAAAATTATTACAACGGAAAGCAGTATCAAAAAGGTGTAACTTTCTTAAATCCTCAAAATTATAAGAGTATAAATATAGCTAGAACCCATTTTTATAGCATCCTGTAAGTGATCTAAAACATCTAATGCCTTTATTACTTGCTTTATAAAGAAAGATTTTCAACAGGAAGGCAAAGAAAAGGGGGAAGAAGACAATACTTGCTACTATGATTGATGAAAAATTAAGATATCTAGTCAGAAAGTATTCATAATAAAAATAATTTACATCTGCACTTAATAGAATCTGGCCATACTTCAAACCTAATTAAATATATTAACTCAGTAAATTATGCAACATTATAGTCCAGGACATTCACGTTCATAGGATGTGTCCTTTTCCATCAAAAGTTATGGCCAAAGTATGTTAGCCTCCAAAATACTAGCAGCACTAATAAGTAAAAATATTCATTTTAAAATGTGGGAGTTCGCTGCAACTGTTTTTTGTTGTTGTTTGCCCACAATGTGACATCAGGGGAGTTTCTAGTACAGAAGGTTACACATAACAGGGACTCTGATAAAGTTGATCATCTAGTCAATTTTACCCTATTCTGTCTAAAAAGGTAATATCCATAAAATATTAAACTTTGTAGAATGAAAAATTCTACTTAATTAGCAATTTTTAGGCAATAGTTCCATCTGTCTTATGGAAGAATGTTACATCATTTAATTATTTTTTCTAATAGTTAATTTTCATTCTGAGATCTGTTTGCAAGGGAACAATAGATGCTTAAAGCATCGTGAGATATAGCCTGCTACTTTCCTTAGATGAAGAAAATATATGATATTCTTGTGTAATGTTTTCTACAACATATACTATTGCTATTCTTAGATTATTAATGTTTATTGGCATTGAGTTTAAACTGTAAGAAGTAATTAATTTGAAGGATATCTTTTAAATCATAGACAAATATACAAGATGGATAATTTAAAATAGTTTTGGAAACAGGATCAAATTTAAATCACTATATTAAAGAATTAAAATAATTGTTTCTTATATATACCTTTAGCCAAAAATCAAGTACATTAACTTTTTGAGTAAGCCATTCTTTATTTATAAACTTGAAACTAAAAACATGCTGCATTAGAATCATAGAAAAATATCAAATTTCAAGTATTCTGTTTAATATATGTAGCTTTTTCATTTTGGAAAAGTTTTACTTCTTTTTAATTAATAGAAAAAATGGAGGGAAAAACAGTGATTCAGTCACACTTAATATGTGAGATGATCACAATAAAGTTCTACAGGTTTTAATTTGTTTTATCAAAATATATCTGCTCATGGACAGAATAAATTTTAAATTTCAGATCACTTGTAAGTTAATAATGTAAAGCATGGTAGAAAGAAACACTGAAATATTACTTCTAATTAGAAAAGGGTCAGAAAGAAAATAATCTATAAATGGCAATGTATACACAAAGTGATTTTCTAATAGAAGATAAATACATAAAATTCGTAGTTCTGGCAATTTCCTCCAGGAAAAATGTTACAAAACTTCAGGTATTGGCATGTCTCTGAAGCCTTTACTTAAACAGGAAGTAAAATTAATACCCATATTAACTCCAACAATTTTAAGATATGTTTTAAAATGTATAGCCACATATTTTCATTTGGGGAAAATGATCTTGAATGTTTCTTTATAGGCCTTCCTATGTGTTCTCTTCCATATGAAAGTAAAAGCCATAGTAAACCTGTAATATATTATTTTCCTCAAAGAGTTCCATTGTTTAGATCTTTATATTGTTCTAGAAATGTTTCACATTCAATTAATAAAATGGACCATTCCCTTGAAGGACATATGCTTCGGGATTCTGTTATACAAGTGACTATCTTATAAGTAATTATTTAGACATTTTGTTGAATTGGTTCCCTTGTTCAGAGTCCGAGAAATGTATATTTAAACCGAGTACCAAAAAATCTATTCTTATTTTAACTAAATTGTCCTCTATTGGAAATACTATTTACACTTAACAACTGTTTTGTGATATTATTTCACATAATCCAACTGAACAAATGAAAAATAAAGTTCATGAATACCAAATATGTATAACAATAAACAATTCAAAGAAAGCAGCTTGGATCAGAAATTATAATTCCATGTACTTCCTACAAATATAAGTTGTATTATATTGTAGGCTCCCCTTGTGAAAAAAAAAATACCTATAAAGATTGCCTTACAGCTATAAAGACTGCCTTACAATTTACACTTAATCTTAGTTGCTATAATTATGTAAATAAACACAAAACATGGAAACCTTGGAGAAACAGAAAGACAGTCATTGAAGAGGGCATAGAGGGGATAGATGGAAAAATAAAATATAAAAAGAGAAAATGTAGGCTTAATACCAAAGAAAAATATAAAGTTGTCTTAGCAAATTGTGGTCTTTTGGTGAATTTTTGTTTAGTATTAACAGTTGTTCTGTTAAAAAGAAAAATGACTACAATGCAATCTTGACTATGAACTCCTGGACAATGTATTTCACTCATCCTTGCACCACTAGAACCAAATCTGGCAACTAGTAAATGAGCATTAACGACTGATGAGTGAATAGCAATGAGTGAGCGAATGATGAACATGGCAAGTTTTGTATTATTATAAATTAATGTTTCTTGAGTTCTTTCCACATCAAATTCTTCTACAGGCCTTCTGAGATATAACTGGAAACATGCCATATTCTTTTTAGATCCTGGATTTGGCCTGCTGCTCTAGGAAGACAAACAGGTGAGGAAGTGTCTAGACAGGAGGGGAGGCCCAAAGGAATGCTAAAGAAAATAATTGAGAAACACAGAATTCTTATAAAATATTCTACTAATCAGAAGTGGCTTTTAGTAAGCCCTTTTCATATGATATATCTGTAGCTGTATAAATAGTAGAAGAAGTAATAAAAGGGCATTTCCCTGGGTCTACGACGAATCAAAAATCTAGGAGCATTATTTTTGTAACCTGTAACTTCTAGCTTATAATTCCCCATGCTTTATACAATATCACTATTTTGCTATTGTCATACCCAGGGTAGAATTTTCTTTTATAGGATAGCAGGAGAAAAATGGTTCATTTACAAATGAGGTACACATGTATTTAAGAGTAGAATGTAAAGTCAGCTGGAATGCTGAAATATTTTGTTAAATGTAACACAATAGGCAATGACACTTAACTTCATGTGCTGAGTCACATAAAATTTTAGATTAGGAATACAGCAACTGCAGGAATTCATTTTTATACTGTATAGGATACTAGGGCTTAAAGAGGCTAAGAAATTAATCCAATGTTATAAAATTAGTCACAGAAATATGGTGTCCTGATTCCTGGGGGATTTCCACTATATTGCACTGACTGTCCCATATGTAAAATATAGACATGTCAAACTAATTCATAATAATGAATAACTCAATATACAACTTGTCTGTAGCCATCACTGTCAGTGCCATTCACTGCTGATATTAACATTACTACTTTTTATTTATTTATAAGGTTTCTTCATATTAAAATTCAAACAAAAACGTCCTTCTGAATTTTTAATCCTCACAATGAATGTCTTCACAAGACAGGTAAGACAAGTATCACCTGCTTTATCTAGAAGCAAGGAAACTGAGGCACATATGACTGAGAAGTATTTATAATTTATCATGAATCAGTTAAAATTATCAAAGTAAGAACCTAGGTCCCTGGGCTCTCAACCCATATTTCTTAAAAAGATTTTAAAAAATCAGACCCAACTGTGTCTAATTCACAACACTTAATCTCTTAAAACTTCAAGTAACTTGCATATGTACTTAAATTAATGTGTTTCTAAATATTTAAATGATAAGCCAAGTATTTCTTTGGTTATCACCTATAGGGATAATAATTTTCTAAAAATGATGTGCCTCTTATAGAAAATTTTCAATAAAATATAAGTTGCAAAAATTAAAAATTATATTGTTTATATAATTAGATGAAGCTTTAATCCAGAAGACATAAATTACCTACTAATAAAAATTCTACCATAAAATTATCAATAGAGAGTTTAAAAGTATGCTATCTGATACAAATAGTGCATAAAACAAAGGCTGAAATATTTTTCAGACATCCTCTGAAAGAAGAAAAGTTAGGAATTTAGAAATCAAAACTCACACTTCTCTTGGTATTTGTAAGGAGCATGCTAAACCTGTTGCTTGTGCCTCTTAGGAAAAACTGTAGAGCAGGCATACATTTCTAAAAGGTTAATAGAAATATTGTGCCTCATTATGGAAATCTAGTATATGAGCATTCAAAATATTTTCCAAGTCAAATTTTCATCCGTAGAGAAAAATAGTACATAGCTGTACTACTTAGAATAACAGATAAGAAAGGCTTTTAACCAAAGAAATAGCCCAATATATTAGTAGTTTAAAAACACAGAAAAACATAGTCAATATAAGGAGCTAACTTAACTAGCAGTGGTGGTTTCATTTCAAGAAAATAGGGTTTTTACCTGATAGATTTTAGGCCTTTAGGATTTTATATGAAAAATATTGTCATAAAACATTCTAGGTATCCATAATTCATTTTACAGTTCTCCTATATTAAATTTAACATTGTAATTATTTGACACAATCATTTGCATATTCTTATATGATAGTGCTGAAGTTAAAATACTTTTATTTTATGAAGTACAGTATAATAATCTACACCTATATATTCAGATCTGTAATATTTCTAATACTTCAAATGAAAAAAATTGTAGTTTTCCCTTCAGTTATCATAAAACGGGAATGGTTTCAGGACCACCAATAGAGAACTATTCTCTATGGGAAGGGGGAAAGTTAAAGGATTTGTTTACAATAATAAAGGCAGAGCAAGGCACAATGATTATACCCTCTTAGTACACTAATTAGAAAACAACTAACTTATTAGGATGAAGGAAAATGGAGAGCTAGCGAAGGAAATGAACACGTTAACATGACAGACTAGCACTTGGTTGCCTGGGCAAGTTGTCATTTATCTGCTTTGTTTTTAAAAGTATGGACTGGAAACTAATTTTAAGATACCACAAATTCACATGTTCTTCCATAAACTGTAAGGCACTTTTTGTATATAAAAGAGCAGTGGCTTAAAAAATAGCATATGCCAATTCAGAAATACATGCACAGCACCTGCTCTGCTGTGACCAACCCATCTGTTTAATGCCACAAAATATTTTAGGGCCCCACATTGGATATAAAGGATGCAATCATTTTAGACCTTCTACCCAAACCGCTCCTTTTTTTCTTGGGGGGGGGGGGGGCGGGCGGGGGGGGAAAGGAAGGACAAAACACAACACCTCCCGGGAATTAATGGTATTGTTACAGAAACATTTAGACATTTAGACATTTATAAAGAAAAACGCCCCCAGAATGGCTGAGGAGGTCTAAACAGAGACAGGTAGATGCCCCTATCTATCCACTTCCCAGCACATCCGTTCTGCATTAATGGAAGACTTTCCGATTAGTAAAAACACGGGAGGGCGTCTCTCCTCGCCATCCTGGAGGGAAAAGGTTCCAAAAGGCCAACAATCACAACCCCAAATCACAGCTCCAAGAACGCAACCCTTGACCATCCCACCAGAAAGTCTACAAATGCACCATTTTTCCTCTGCCCATCAGAAAGGAGGCTTACGCTTCCTTGAACGCCTCCCCATTCGGGAGCGTAAAAGGGACGGAGACGACATATATGCACCGCCGTGCCGACACGTATGTGCAGGGAAGCTGTACATATATGCCCGGACATACAGAGCATGCTGTGCGTGCCTGTGCATGGGAGGCGGCTCCGCAGCGGCCGCGGGGACGCTTCCCCTGGGCAGCCCCTGCGCCCTTGACATGACAGCAGCGATCTGTCTCCTCTCCTCCTCGCTCAGCTGGCTCAGGTCCGCCTCCATGCCGGCCGGGATCACGGTGTGCAAGGGGCTCCCCGCCCCGCCAGCCCCTGCTCCGGCCGCCGCCGCCGCTGCCGCCGCCGCCAGCCCTTCGGGGAGCCCTTCCCCTTCCAAGCTCGCCTCATTGCCCATGGCTCGGGGGCACTCGGAGCCGCCGCGCTCCCTCCTGGCGCCGTCCCCTCGGGAAGCCGGCGGCCCGAGGAGCCACCGGAGCCGGGGTCCGCAGCGGGGTGTGCGGGCAGCAGCGGAGTCCTGGGCTCGGGACCCGGCGCCGCTTCCCGGAACGACAGGCGGGGATTAGTCCCGCTCGCAGGGGACGCCCGCGGCCGGTGCCTCCTCCATGTTGGACAACGCCAGGCCACCTTGGCAGGAGACAACTCCCCGCCGCCGCCGCCTCGCGCCCCGAGCCGGGCCCGGGGGAGAAGCAGGCTGCGAGCCGCGCCGGCCCCGGCGCCGTCGGGCCCCGCCCCCCGGCGCCACGGCCCCCTTCGCCGTGGCGCATTCGCGCCGCGGAACAGGTGATGTCCGGGGCCCACGCCCATCCCCGCCGGGCAGTCGCTCCAGCATCTTTCCTCGCCCTCAGCACCGATTTAAAGGAAGCCGCAGCGCCAGCGTCAGATGCAAGCCTGGATGGAACGGGCTGTGGTTTCTCTCAGGCACATGGCGGGGATGCCCCATTGTGACTCTCGGCCGTCCGCACTCCGGGGGCACAAGGGGACGGGAGCGGAATTGTCTGCTCCCAGCCTTGATCCTTGGATCATGGGATTTGTAGTCTCAAGTGTGTGTGTGTGTGTGTGTGTGTGTGTGTGTTTGTGTGTGTGTGTATAAGGGTGGGGGGGCGTGTTGGGGGGTTTTTTGTGTGTGTTTTTTTCCCCAGGAGGGTTTTTAAAAAGATCCTAGGAATGGGTTCAGGTAACTGGAGATTCACAGGAAACACATGATATCTCTGGGTTAAATTTTCCCAAAGGAGCTAAAACTGGCCCTTTCCATTTAGATCTTTCCCAGAACAATTAGATTAAAACCTTAGATACCGCATCAGTAAGCAAGTAAGGTCTTTTAATGCATATAACTGTGTTGTACCCTAAAGGGACTACACAAAAGTAAAGGATTATGGGAAATTGGGGGTAGGCTACTCTAGTAAGATATAGATTGTAGAATATTAATATGTTATAGTGTGGAATTGGGAAAACATGAGTTCAATCTTTTTTTTTTTTTTTTTTGGTAAAAGATGTGGGTAGAAGAACCTGAAAAGGTCAATTCATTTGTATAGAGTCACACAGCTGGTTAGCAGCAGAGATGTAACTAACCGCTCTTTTGGACCCACTCCCCACTCATCCCCAACATACACTCTATCTTGCTACTCCATTTCTTGGAAGGGAATGACTTAGTTCAGCACTGGATCTTCAGCCCCAAATTTACTACCTGCCTTTCCTAACAAAGTAGTCTTAAGGTCCCAATTGTTGGGGTTCAACAAAATACAAAGCTAACAACTGGGAATGAATAAAATAAATAAAACAGAAATGAATGAGTTGCTCAGCAAGTATGTTTCCAAGGTTTTGCAATAATCACTATAATAGTTTGACACCGTGCATTTCACTTATATGAAAACTAGAAACTATTGTTAAGAATTACAATTCTGTTCATGGAACAAAACTATTTCGGGGAGGGAGCGGGTTAAAGATGAATAAGTCATTTTCAACTGGAAGCTCAGTAAGGACTCAGGCAGAGCTGAATTTTGAAGACTAAGAAGTTTGTAGACATGCAGAAGTGAGAAAAGAAGGAAACTCTAGGTGGAAAAAATAATGTGAAAAGGCATTGAGACTTGGAGTATAGTGTGTGGAGAGGACTCAATATTTATTGAATTGCCAATAAAGATAAGTTTTGAGCAGAAAAAAAATAAACACTTGTCACAGTTATAAAAATGTATGACTATATGACTATAGCTAATCACCAGATGACATATCATTACTGGTTGAGTTCCTACAAGAACTTCGCATAAACTTTGAATCTCTCAAAACTAAGGGATGTGACTTTAAAAGTCAAAACTGCTAAGAGCCATTCATTTAAATAAAAAAGAGAATGCTCTCACTACAAAGAAATCAAGCTGAGGCAACCAGTCATTCTGATGGCCACACTCGGAGGCAAATCCATTATGGTCATACCTCCTAGAAATGAGTTTACTTCAAAAAAAGGAAATAATTTGGTACACAATTCTGAGTCATCATTCCTTCTCTGACAGAACAAGTAACTGCTCAATGGTTCAGACTGCCCTGTGAATCAGTAACAGTCTGGATGAAGGTAAAAATGGAGAAGAGCCACATATTGGCTATTTTCTCATAATATGCTCAAGGTTTGTGAAAATAAAATATTTGAAGGAATCACACCCACAAACCACAAGCTAAAAAATAATCAGAAAAATATGCTTTCCAACTCTAACCTCAGAGTAATATTAAATAAGAAAATATATTGTTAACTCCATATTCTCTTCCACTGCCGATAAAAAGGATCCTGTGAAGTAATAAGAAAGAAATAAGAAATGATCATCAATACGCAAAGTAATGTTGCTAGGCTAACCAAAAAGTAATCGTTTGTGCAAAAATGTGCATTCACCTTTTCCTTCCCTCCTCTCTCCCAGGAGCAAACATTATAAAAAAATAATAGGAAAATTGGGGTATATGGTGAGAAGAGTAAATGGGCTGTGAAAACAAAAGATATGATGTTGACACTTGGGAAAATTTTGGTTGTTGATTTTTAAAAATGATTTTGCCTTTGGGAGTTTTGAATAACATTTCTCTTTTGAATCCTCCATTTGGGCTTAAGACTTATTGTGCTTTGGAGGTGTTTATGATCTAAAGAGAAACAATGAATTCCTTTTGTGTGGGTTCTCAGAAATCTAAGGGTACAAAAATGAGGAGTTAAATGTTGTAGATAACTTTATCAAGTTTCTAATTGCTTACACAGAAAAATATCATAATTTGTTTCATTCTGCAAATTAATGGTGCTGAGTTCAAAATCTTTATTGCTCCCTGTTTGTCATATTGTTTGTTACTCTAATGATCATTTATTTGAATTTATATTTAACAAGATGATATTTCAGGTCCAATTCACTCATCTTGATAGGTGGGTCATAAAAGGAATCATTAGCTGTTTAAAACCGCCACTGTTCTATACCATTATGTTTTCTAAAATGATTTCTTTACTCCAGAAATCCAGATCTTTTCCTATTTGTTTCGTTCTTGTCTCAGTTCCCCAAGTACTTTCAATTTTGGTAAATTAGAACGAATCTAAATGTGATAGTTACCCACTAAACATGACTCCATAATGATTCCTTGGATTTAAAAGTCCATGAATTTTAGTGTATGAGTGGATGTAGAACTTTATGTTTGTGTAAATATACACATTATGTCAATTTCTATATAGGCACATATCTTTTTTTAATGTTCCAATAGAAGGTAAGAGAGCGTTATGTTAATTTAGTGGAGCAAGAACCTGCAGGACGTTAAGGTCCAACATAATTTTTTGTTATGGCTGGGCTGCTTCTCAGTTGCTTTTCTCAGCCATTTTTGTTAGCTCTGCTTTAAAATGAGATTTGCAGTTAGAATGGAGGAAATTCAAGTGAGATTACGGTTGATTATCAACTGCCTTCTCAATTTTGAGGGGGAAAAGCATGAGAAGTGTTTTAGAGAAGAGTTTGATAAATTTATTTTTGAATTCTGACATCTGGAATATCAGACAGTTTCTTTCCCTTTATATTTATTCCAATGCAAATCTGTAATCTAAAATAGAGAAAGACACATGTATTTAAAACACATTCTTATAGGCATAGGGTATGTAAAATATTAAGAACAAAATTAGTTTCTATGTCACTTTACAATATTAATGCGTGATTTGAAAATTCTAATAAGTGTTGAGATTATACCTCAGATGTTTCAGCATTATTTAGCCAGTGTATAGTAGGCTTTAGACTTTATAACCTACTCTTTGGAAAGCGGGGATACGCATGCATGTCTTATTCATGATTGTTGATTGACAATGTCTGATGTTAAATCCTAGCTCTGCCATCATAGACCAATTTGGACTCTTCAGAACTTGAGGTTCCTCACCTCCAAAAATGGAAAAAATCTACCAACTCTCAGGGTTCTTGTGATAACGAAATGAGAAAAGGACGTGAATGCGCTTGTAAAGTAAGAAACATATCGCAACTGTGGTAGATTCTTACAGTACTGGTCCTCAGGGACTCAAATCTGCCTGTCCACCGTCCTCTACAGTGGGACTGCCATACTTCCCATCAAGAGGTAGGGTTTGGCCCTAGCTGGTTTGGCTCAGTGGATGGAGCATTGGCCTGTGGACTGAAGGGTACCGGGTTCGATTCCGGTCTGGGGCACATGCCAGGGTTGTGGGCTCGATCCCCAGTGGGGGGTATGCAGGAGGCAGCCGATTGGTGATTCTCTCTCATTATTGATGTTTCTATCTCTCTCTTCCTCTCCCTTCCTCTCTGAAATAAATATATATATATTAAAAAGAGGTAGGGTTTTTTTTCCTCATCCCTTGACGAGAAATGAAACCCTGACTTATTTTTACCAAAAGAGTGGTGGCATGTAACTTCCTAGGCTAGCCTTCCAATCTGGCCCTCCTACTTCTCTGGAGATTTTCCATGCTCTGAAGAAGCCCAGGAGGTGGGACTCCGTGAGGAGAGGAACCCAGCTGCTCCAGCCTCCAGCCATCGCAGCTGAAGCCTTAATGAGTGCCCTTAGAGCAACCTGCCTCAGTGGAGGTACCTGCTGGCTACAGTCACATCAATGAATCAGGTCAAACCAGCACAAGAACTGAACTATAAACCGAAAGAATCATGAAATGGAATGATAATAGTTACTTTTGTAATTATTTCAGATCACTAAGTGTGGAGGTTTTAGAAATTCCAGTTTTTACACAGTATGATTATGCATAATCATTCAAAATTCCCCTTTCACTCTTTTACTTCTAGTGACTGTTTTCCCAGTTACTGTCCAGTTGTACTTGATTTATTGGCTCAAAATTTCCAAATACCGCTCTTCTCATCTATGAATGAGAGAGAACCCAATTATACTGAATACTTCCATGCTTGTTTCATGAAAGGCTCACAGGAAAAAATATATGAGGATGGGTTTTTAATGATGTGACACTATACTATCCAAGTAAAAAGTTAACTACAAAGATGGAAAACGTATGCATGAGAATTTTTCTGAGGGAGACCAATGTACTTATTGGAGAATCTGCTGGGGAAGGGGAGGGGTGACACTTTTAAGGTCCTACTCAAGATGGTGGCTAGAACTATGCACAACAGTCTCAAGATTTTTCAAAAACAAAAACTAAACTAAAAATAGATCTACCACATGACCCAGCAGTTCTACTTCTGTGTGTTTATCTGAAGAAAATGAAAACACTAATTTGAAAAAAAATATGCCCACCCTATGTTCCCTGTATCATTATTTACAATAGCCAAAATATGGAAGCAACCTAGATGTCCATTGATACATGAATGGATAAGGAAGACATATCCAGGGCTTATCTGCATTGCTCTGCAGAATAAAGAGAGAGCAATTTGAATTGGTTGAGTACCATGGATTGGAAGGCGGATATCTGATGCCACTTATTTGGTGGAAAGGAGAAATGGAAATGTCCTCACTGCTGCCTCTAGTGGTGATGTGGCCTAGGGAGCTTTATGGGACTGACAAGGCAGTGAGGCTTCAAGGTGGCTTCCCTGGATGGTGGAATGTACAGCTCAGCTTTGTCTCTCTCATGCAAATTCCAGGAAAGTCCCTATTACTAAGGCATTTGTACATGGATTCTTTGAGAGGGGGTAGGAGTGAGGGGTGGCACCGAAAGAGATGCAGGCTTTATTCCAAGTTGAAATACATTAAAAATATAGGGAGTGTAGATACCATGTTCATAGACAGGAGTGGAGGACAAAGGGTATCTGACATCTGTGTTTCAGTCATTATTATCATATGTGCTGAAGTTCAAAGTTTATTATGGTTTTCAGAGAGCCCTACAATTTTCTCATGTGCTAGTTCAAAACTAATGGGGGGATTCTTTGGAAAGATTTGCTCTCATCTGTGTTAGAAGAAAAATAATAGGTAATTGTCAATAGGCATATGTAAAGTAAAATAGTAAAAAAAATACAATGGTTTAAAACCCTGAGAGGATATTACAATTACCTATAGATGTTTTGAAAAGGATCAATAGCTGTGCTTCATCTCCTACAAATTAAGAATCTTGAGGGAAAGGATGGCATTTGTATTTTCTTAAAACTCCCTAGATGGTTGTAACATACAGTGTGGGTTGAGAATTATTGCTTTGAAAAGATAGTAGATTTTACTGTCAGAAATACAAGACTGAAGACAAGAAAGAGCCACTTGGGAATCAGTGTAGATTTTCCTTTGAAGCTGGAGCCAAAGGCATCATCAACATGGTTGCCATTATCAGAAATGATTTTTTAAGAGAAAGCTAAAAAATACAGATTTACTCTGTTCAAAGTGGTAATTCTGCATTTGGAATATGGTACACAATTCTGGTTACCACATTTTGCAAAATGTGTAATAGAACTAGAGAAGCACAGCAAATCAAAGAAGATATCAATCACTGCAATTTAAAAGATCGAAGGAAATCTAGAAAGGTTAAAGTCTTTTACTGAAGAATACGAATTAAAAATGTTCATCTAAATCTGGTAAACTCAATATAAGGGGCTTTTTGGATACATGGAAAAGACATACTTAAGAGAAAAAAAGAAGACAGGATACAGTACATTTATAGATTTGTTTACATCCCATATTGGGATGAAGGATGCTAACTCTTCACCAGTATCAGTTTTCTCCCCTTTTAGGCAAGTAGCTTGACCACAATTGCCAACTTCTCTTGCAGTTACAGTAACCAAAAAAACACAGGTTCAGCTGCCTGCCGAAACGAACGCCAAACTCATGAGGCAGGTGTTGATTCAAAAGGAAGGTTTATTCAGATGCCATGACCTGGGAGAACTGTGGAATCCTGTCTCAAAGACCATCCCCCTTCCAGCTCAAGCCTGGAGTTCTTATAGGGATAGGGAGGGGAGGGCTTTTTTTTTCTATCTAATTATTTTGCTAGCTTTTGGTTCACTCCGTGTAAGAACCTCTCCCTGAGCCATCTTGGCCAATGGGGGAGACTCCCTGGAACTCAAACTGACTATCTATGGTAACATTATGTGTAGCCTCATGCCTCAGCTCCACCTAATGAAAATGTGCTGTTTCTAGGCCTAGCACGATGGAATTCTGGAGTGTATGCCTCTGTGGCTGACAGGATGGGGACAGGTGAACTCCAGAGGTTCCATGAATTGAAGATGGCAGAACCATTAGGAGGGTTATTTGGAAAACCATGTGTGGAATTCTGCCTTCCCCTTCTATGACCATGTTCTGTGTGCACTTTTATGAATGAGCGGGGAAATGTATAGTGTGTGTGAGCCACAGTATGTTTTAGTTCTTTAATCTTTTATTAAAGCAGTAGTGTTATCTTAACTAATATAAAATAGAAAGAGGTATTTCTGTACAGGAGAAACTAATGTTAATAAAACACAAGCTCCCCTTATTCATTCCACATTGGTGATCCATGTCCTGTTTTTCTTTTGAGTTCTTCACAAACTCACCTCTTTTCTAGTTTCTGTTTTTCCTTAATCTGGGAAGATTGTCTTCTAGCCTCTACCCATCCATTCATTTCTCAAGGCCAAACTCAAAGCCCATTTATCTTGACAAGACCTTTTCTTATTCTGAAGCCACTGTTGTTTTCAATTATTATTTGAGATTCTTACTATTCATTTGACATTTACTTACATATGGTCATGCTTTACTTGGTAAGTGTTTCAGGACTGAGTCCTTAGAATGATGGAACAATGTTTTTATTCCTCTTGCAATCTTATCAGTATCCAGTTCATACAGTGAATGCTCAAAACAACAGACATTAAATGCATTAGTGAGGAGTCTTCAGATGAAAAATGTGAATAATGCAAAAAACACATTAGTTATTTTGTAGAGAACACCTATGGTGGAAGAGAATAAGGGAATGATTTCATTAAGAATAAGGGATATTCTATAATGACAGAATTTGAACTTGATCATATTATATTTAAATGGTACCAAAGCACTCAGATAGGAAAACATAGTTCCTACTGAGTGCATAGACTCATGGTGTGGTATGTCTGTGGCCACTTTCAGAAATTTTATAATACTTAAAGTATAATGGAAGTGTATATACGTTCTTAACAAGCTGACCAAAAATTATGATGAAAGTTAGAACGTGGCATGTAGTCCTTTAATTATCTAAGAAGTATTCCATATAGCCAAAGAAGAAAATAAGTACATTGGAAAAATGTAATAAATTTATTTTTATTATTCTGATGTTAAAGGATTATTTAATAAAAAGTTGTCATTATCTATTTATCATGTTTTATTTGAATTTGGGGCTAGATGTCTTTGCCTCAAATCATAGAGCAATAATTTTATTGTTCACCATTTCACAAGCCCTTTATTCCAACCAAGATCTAGATTTGCCAGTTTTAATTCTTGTTCAGTAAGTGGAAGATGGCAAAGATTTTATATAATTGTGTCTGAAGCTTCCCATGTCTTCCCCGCTCCCCATTGGACTTAGTGCTCATATACAAAGATCAGTGTCTGCTATTGGCAGATGGTCCATAACCTGTCAATAATAATATTACTTCATGTTCACTGCAGGGGTGTCAAACTTGAAAACTGACAGCCATACGATACTGCAATAACCATCACAGGTCTGCTTTATAAGTGGTTAAACTGTAAATGTGAATTAATGAGCCAGTCTCCAGTATAACTCTTGTATCATTTACACTAGCCACTAGAGAAGTTTAATTTTTCACACATTTTATTCTCATCATTCATCTCATAAGATCAAAGACATACCAATCACAGACTCAAAATCCGAGCTCTTCAAAGAAAAAAAAAGTAATCGTATCAATCTAATAAATGACATTCCAAGATAGATAATCATGATCTTTTATTGATTTCTTTGCAACGTTTGACAGGAAGCAGAGGCTATTTTTAATCATAGAGAGTAAAAGATTCAAATAGAAGCTGTTAGATTTTCCTCAGAGGAAAGGCTCCTTGTGAAGAGAACAATATACATAGTTTCTTTCTGGTCATCCTATAGGTTTCATTCTCAAATGCATCAGGAGGAAAGACGAACCATCTGGCTCAGGAGCAAGGTCAGACTTTGCAGCTCACTAATTTGCTTTAGATGCCCATCTTAGAATCATCTCTCTCACCTGATTGCCTGCTGCCTGCCTTAGCAGCTATAAATAATCTCCTGGCTTTGCTCAGTGGGACAGGCTTCCTTCATTCAGCAACCAGTGTGAGCACCTACTGTGTGCTGAGCTAGAAATATAGTGGCTTACCAAAGAGACCCAGTTCCTGTTCTTAACGAGTGTACAATGCAGTGGGGGAGAAAGATATTATTAAAAGTAATTACAGATTTCTTATTTTCAAAAATGGCAAGCCAACTTATTTGGACAAGTCCCCTTGTTAAAAAACAATAACAACAACAACAACTAAGAAGTTAGTCAAAATACATTTAAAAGGATAATGTGATGTCCCTGGCCAGGTGGCACAGTTGGTTGGAGTGCCATCCCATACACCAAAAAGGTTTCGGGTTCAATTCCCAGTCAGGGTACATACCTAGGTTATGGGTTCGATCCCCGGTCAGGTGCATATGGGAGGCAACTGATGGATGTTCCTCTCTCATATTGATGTTTCTCTCTCTCCCTCCCTCTCTCTTAAAAAAATAACTAAAGAACCACACTTAGGTGAGGATTTTTTTAAAAAGAATATTAAGGTGCATCAAAGAGTTGATGGTACAATATGGTGAATTACTACAAAAACTGAAGGGAAATGGGAACCTGCAAGCTGCTTTTGTGCTGAGAGCATTTGCTGATTCAGAAAAGTTTCATCTTTCAACAGCCTTGTTGAGTTTCGAGAAGACCTAAAATAAAAGCCCAGAGGCCCTGGCCAGGGAGCTCAGTTGGTTAGAGGATTATCCTGAAAGGCCAGGTTTGCAGGTTCCACCCCATTCAGGGCACATACAAGAAACAACCAATGAATGCAAAAATAAATGGAACAACAAATCTCTCTCTCTCTCTCTCTCTCTCTCTCTCTCTCTCTCTCATCTCCTTCCTCCCTCCCTTCCTTTCTCTCAAGTCAATTTAAAAATTAATAATAAAAGTAAAAACCCTGAGTCTGAAATGGTGAAGGGTCTGACATGAGATCCCCAGGTAATGAGCTGGAACACCAGAGGGCTGCAGGGGGAGGGTAAACTCAACACTTACCCTTAAATTGCCTGTTTTACAGGTAAATTGCCTACGTTTTGCAGGAAAACTTAAGTCTCAAACTTTATGTTTCCAATATTAACCCTTTCTAAGCCATAAGCGTCTATAGACGCAAGGATGGTTTCCGTTTTGGACACCTGGCAGTCAACTGGTTGAAGTGAACCCTTTGTACCTCTAGATAAAAGGTAAAAACCAAATGAAAGTCTTACCTGGAGGAAGGTACTTTCACCCTAGAGTCTACTAGACCTCTGTTTCACGGGAGCTGGTAAAAAGGCAGCTCAAGATTGAAATAGCTCATGAGAAGAATGAGAGAAGAAAGTAAGGAAAGTGAAATTTAAAAAAAAAATTAAAAACACTGAGTAGGAAGAGGAGCCCAACTGATCCTTGAGCCAGAAATTGTAACAATTGTCTGCAATCTTTCTGGGAAAAGTGTGGTTCTTGACCTTCCACATCAGCACGGTTTAAGAGCTTGTGGGAAAATAGACTCTCCAGCCTGACCCTAGAATGTGCACTTTAACGAAAATGTTAGGACAAGGGTCTAAAGCTCGGGGTGGTTCTTACTGAATGCGGTTATTGCTAAATGTTAAAATGGAGCCCAATATTTTGCAGAGCTGCTGTACACAGAATGCTCTTGACAGGAACTCAACCAGATAAATGTCGCCAACTGCAAGGAAGAAATCAACAGGTAATTGATTAATAGTGTTTCTAAGCAATGGCCAACCCCCCCCACCCCTTTGGGGTGACAGAACTTTGCACTTGAATCTCTTGTCTCTTACTTGCTACAACTAAATTAAACTAGCTGGAAACAACCAGACACCCTAAGCATCTTGTTCTGGGATAGAACACCCCAAGTGTAGAACTCCTTGAGTTTGGTAACAAAAATCCTCAGATGATTTACATGCTCCTTAAAGTTTGAAATAATAAATGATAATAAAGAAGACTGAATAGGATCAGTGAAAATGGGAAGGGAGAAGGACTACTGGAAAAATGTATACTGTATACTTTACATCCTGATTTTTGAGGGCATGGGTTGGTTAACAGACTGTAATTTCTAACTTAGGTACCAGCAAAGATGTTCAACATACTTTCAAATCCCATGGTACACAGAGCCAATCAGGCTTTGTTATTTATTATTTTTAATCTTTTTTTTCCATCTGATGCTTCCGCTTAGAGTATGTGGGTATTTAGACAGAGCATTCATTTGGTTATAGTGGAGGTATAATTGGAATTCAGTATCTTGAGTCAGGAACCAGCAATTGCTCAGCTGAGCATAATCTCGGAGAGAGTTTTTTTCAAGTGTAATGAGCAAGGCTAAATATGAAAGAGAAATCAGTCCCGCTGGAGAACTGTTGTGGTAGGCCAGTCCATGCTCTAAGGCAGCATTTTAGACCCTTTTCATCTAATGGCACTCAGAAACTAATCACTAAAATTCTGCGGCACACCAAAAATATATTTTTTGCCAATCTGACCAAAAAATAGGTATAATTTTGATTCATTCACAGCTGATGGCAATTGTTGTGTTGGCTGTTGTCATTTTTTTGCTCAACAATCTAAGGGAAAAGATGTCAGTGCTTCTGACTAAATAGTCAGGTATTACATGTTTTCAAAATTCTTGCAGTGTACTGCTTGAAAATCACTGCTGTAAGGTAACTTGCAGAAGTGAATTAATGAGCCAGTCTCCAGCATAACTCTTATACCATTTATACTTGCCACTAGAGAAGTTTAATTTTTCTGTGAGAGTAAAAAGCCGTGATCGTAGATGCAGACATGAGAGTGGAGATGCAACGGGACTTGGTGGAGTGAGCTACTCAAGCACTGAAGAGCTACGGCATAAGGACATTGAGACTCATCTGGGCAAGGAGGTTGACAAGAAGTCCAACACCTTTGGGCACTGCATTGTGAAGAGGAACTTCGGGTATTCCTGTGACACATAAAAAGCAACCACCTTATGTACTTCTACCTGGGCCTAGTGGCCAATCACTTGTTCATACCTGGCTAAAAGCATGGACTGTGTGCCATGCACACAGTGATCCACCAAAAAACAAGGATTATGGCCTAAATTCCAATGACTAGAGACTGAGTTCTTTAGCCTTACTAAGGGAACACCTTGACCTTTGGACCTCTGTTATGTTGTCTTGTACAGGGCAGTCTCTGTACTAGTTTATTGTGGTTATAAGAAAAAATAGCATAACAAACAAAACAAAATAAAAATTAATTTAACTGTATTAAAAATTAGAAATATTTATACTACCCTGATACACATGTTACTTTAAGCATGAAGATGTGCTAATAAAATCTTTCACAACTTTTTTTTACCATTATTTATTTGACAATACTGTGCTATAATTTGTTCACCAAACATCACATGCAGTGCCAATATTTTTAAAAATTTACAACAAACAAAAATGGGAAGTGAACAAGTTCTGAGTTAAACAAAGGGAGACAGATTCATCTTCAGACTTGGACTGAATCTTTGGGAAGCTTTAGGAATCCTTACCTAGGTATCGGCCAGGATAACATGGTGATAGCCTGTCCATTTCCTCTTCCAGTAGTGACTAAGATGACAAGTACGAGAGGACTGAATGTGGCCCACAGATGGTGTGTCTTCTTCACACAGTAATTTTTACATGTTTTTTCCCCCTTTTACATTGAGAGCTTTCTCATTTAAACATTTAAGTTTCTTGCTTCATTGGAAAAATGAAACTGACAGTTCTGAGCCCATTCCTGCCTGGGCACAATTCACTATAGTGGGGTAGCAACTTTAGACCTGCTCCCACCCGACTTCTCAGTGTATTTTCCCTGCCTGCCCACCTGTAAATATTTTTGTATTTGACTAGGCCACAGTCTCCACTTCTCATCTAGAGAGGATATAATCTGTGTACCAATTTGATATAACTAGTTAGGGCTCATGAAATTCATCATTGATTTTAGACCTGTCAACTGAACTACATTTTTAAAAGATGGGGGACAAGATGTTCAATATCTTATAGACTTCAGCCACATTTTCTTCTTTGCCTCTCCACTAATTTCTACTATTGATCTTCCTTGGAGCACATCGGTTTGTGTGTCTGGATTATAAACAGTGACAGGTTGAACTTTCTCTGCACCTGCATGTGTCAGATTTGCAATTAACAATCACATGAGTAAAATAATAGTGACGGCAATACATAAAGGGAGAAATCTTCCTCCTAATTTAGCGTCTGGAGGTTTTCTGTAATGAATCTCTTCCTTTAGTTGGAAATAATTTCTCTCCCAAAATAATTCCTAATAAATGTACATGACCTTGCTTTCCAAGTAACTATTCTTATTTCTAAAAATCTGTTTGAGGTAAAGCGTTCACATCGGCCTGCCTCCTTTTATGAAACCTTGTATTTGGAGTTCATGAGTTCTCCAGGGCTTACTAACTCTTGGAAGATGTTAGCAATATTTTAATATCCCTTATAGACAATTTGAAAAATTAATATGTCATATAGATGACCATAAATTTTATATGAAAATAAAATTATATCTAATGTTTAATGACCACAATGCAATTTTAACTTGTTTCATAAAAAAATCTGAACCAAGTCAGAAATATGAGTCAGTTAAGACAACTTCCCTTCCTGCAGGTTGTTAAGTTATATATTCCAGTCTCTAGCATCAATATGCCTTTCCTGATTTATTTCCCCTTGCTCCTTATGTGAACTTTTTTTCCCTTCCAAGATGTCTCAGATCATGCACCAGATTGAAATATTATTCATTTTATTAATTAAATGTTTTAAACCCTTTTAGCAATATGTTTACAAAAGAAATGAACTGTATCTCATGCTTTTTGTCCATGATATTGGTTTTCACAAGACTCTATAAATATCCATCGACAGCCTAGTTCTGAGATCTCTTAGATTAAATCAAAGGTCCTATACCATGACATTTTCTCTCCATAATGAATCTTTCCTATCAGCAGACAAACATGTTTCTATTCCTAGTATGTTTTTTGTTTTTGTTAATCTTCACCAGAGGATTTTTTCCCCCATTACTTTTCAGAGAGAGTGGAAGGGGGGAAGGGAGAGGGAAGAGAGAGAGAGCAACATCCATGTGAGAGAGAAACATCTACTGATTGCCTTCCTCACGCATCCTGAGGGGTTTGGGGATAGGGTGGGGAGCAACCCCACAACCCACGTAAGTGCCCTTAACCAGGAATCGAACCGGTGACCCTTTGGTCCAGGGCTGACTCTCTAACCACCGAAAAACACCAGCCATGGTCCTGGTATGTTTTTAAAAAGTTCTCTTTTAACCTCATTTCTCCCTATAGCTTTAGCCCATTTCTATCCTCCCCTTTGTATCTGATCTTACCAAATATTCAGGGATTTACATGTATATGTAATAGTCATATTAAACTTATCCTGTCTAAAATCAATACTAATCTCCACCCCTTACATGCAAAGCACTACTCTTGCCATTTTTCACATTTTAACAGTAACTCCATCTCTATAGTTGTTAAGGTCAGATATCATGGGATGATTTTTTAAAAATCTTTATTGTTCAGAATATTACAGATGTGCCCCCTTTACTGCCCCCTTAGCCCCCTCATCCAGTTCCTACCTGCCCCAGGCCTTCACCACCCTATTGTCTGTGTCCATAGGTAATGCATATATGCATATACGATCTTTGGTTAATCTCTTCTCTGCCACCCCACCCCACCCCACCCCACCCCTTTTCCCTATGAAATTCATCAGTCTGTTCCATGTTTCCATTTCTCTGGTTCTATTTTGTTCATCAGTTTATTTTGTTCATTAGGTTCTTTGTTCGTTTATTTTGATTTGTAGATTCAATTGTTAATAGATGTGTGTTTATTGCCATTTTATTGTTCATATTTTTATTTCTTCTTCTTAAAGAATACCCTTCAACCTTTCTTGTAATATTGGTTTGGTGGTGATGAACTCCTTTAGCTTTTTATTGTCTGTGAAGCTCTTTCTCTGACCTTCAGTTTTTTGACCTTGCTCTGTCTCCTAAATCCAGTGCCTAATCCAGTGGCAAATCCTATTGTCTTCAACCTTCAAATTTATCCAAATTCAAATACTCTCATCGTCCACACTGCTACTATGATAACTCAATCATTCCTACTTAGATTATCGCAGTAGACTTCTATCTGCTCTGCTAGTGTCCACCCCTGCCCAACTTTAGTCCATTCTCTATACAATAAGTAGCCAGAATCCTACTATCAGATCATACCACTACTCTGACTCAAACTCATCCAATGACTTCCCATCTTAATCAAAGGAGAACCCAAAAAATTTGCAAGGGCCTACAAAGTTATATTAATCCAACTTTCTGTATACCCTAGTACTCTCCCCTTTACTCATATCCACATTGGCTAACTTGTTTTTCAAACATACCAGCCATGACACCTCTGAATCTTTGCACTTACCATTCCCTATGCCTGATTTCTGTGTACACACAGCTCCTGCTTTTAGGTATTTGCTCTTTAGTTGCTTGTTCCAGTGTCACCTTTTCATTGAGACCTTCCATGAAGAGTCTCTTTGAACTTGCAATCTCTACCCACTTTAGCACTTTTTATTATCCTCCATTATTTAATTTTTCTTCACATCACTTATCCATATATGATATACTATATATATAACATCTATTTTATCTTCCCAACTAGAAAGTATACTCCATTAGAGTAGGGGTTTTATTTTTCTGTGATGTTTGCTGATTTATCCCTAATGTCTAGAATAGTGGTTAGCACATAATAGTAATTCAATAACTATTTTGTGCATGTACAATGGTTGAATGAATGAATGAGTGACTAACAGGTTAACATTATTGCAATACTAGATTACAGATGAAATGTAATTATAATACACGTCTCCTGATAAGTTCAGAGAGACATAAAAGACAAAGAAAGACTTAAGAATTGTTACAGATTGGAGGGAATTAAGGAAACATGAAAACTAAATGCAGCCTGGGAACTTAGATGAATGTTGGGTAAGAAAATGTACAATAGTGGAAAACTGGTGAAATCTGTATGAAATGTGTAGTTAATAGCATTGTACCAATGTTAATTTCTTACTTTTGATAAACACAATGGTTATGTAAGATGTGAGCATTAGCAGACGCTGAATAAAGCATACAATAACTATTATCTTTGTGACTTATCTGTTAGTCTAAAATTATTTCAAAATAAAAAAAATATTTTTAAAATCCAGTAGGTTCTACCATTTCAGATGAGTAAATGAAGTAAAGTATATTAAGGCACCCACCTCATAAATGTAAAAATTGAAATTTTAATCCAGTCTTTTGTACTACTTTTACACTATTCTATACTGCCTCTCAATATACAGAGTAAGTTAGATAGATGATAGACATATAGAGAGATGATAGATAATTGATAGATAGATAGATGATAGATAGATAGATAGATAGATAGATAGATAGATAGATGATAGATAGATAGATAATGATAATTTGGAAAGCTTTCAAAACCTGCCTGGAGCCCTGACCGGTTTGGCTCAGTGGATAGAGCTTCGGCCTGCGGACTGAAGGGTTCCAGGTTTGATTCTGGTCAAGGGCATGTACCTTGGTTGCGGGCACATCCCCAGTGAGGGACGTGCTGGAGGCAGCTGATCGATGTTTCTCTCTCATCAATGTTTCTGACTCTCTATCCCTCTCCCTTCCTCTCTGTAAAAAATCAATAAAATATATTAAACAAACAAACAAAAAAACCTGCCTGGGAGCTAATCCAATGGTAAAAAAATGTTTATTTAACACGTCATTGTTTTCCCTCATATGCATATTAGTATAGAAGTCTTGGCTCAAATCCAGCTGACTATGTAAAATTACACCCTCTGCTTCCACTTCTAGCACCTCCACTGCCCCCACCATTTTCTTTCTCCTCTGAACACTTATCCTCTACACCAGTGATGGCGAACCTTTTGAGCTCGGCGTGTCAGCATTTTGAAAAACCCTAACTTAACTCTGGTGCCGTGTCACATACAGAAATTTTTTTGATATTTGCAACCATAGTAAAATAAAGATTTATATTTTTGATATTTATTTTATATATTTAAATGCCATTTAACAAATAAAAATCAACCAAAAAAATGAGTTCGCGTGTCACCTCTGACACGTGTGTCATAGGTTCGCCGTCACTGCTCTACACACACACACACACACACACACACTTTTATTAATTCCAGTTCTCTTCCTCTCTATGCTTAAGAATATGCGCTCTATGAAGGCTGGGACTTTTTCCATTTTATCCCCAATTCCTGTTTATAATAAGGGATAAAATGTGATCAATTTCCTAAATTAACAAATTAATGATTAAAGAGTCCCCACCCTCATGGGGGTGCAAAGATTCCAATTTTAAATGGGGTAAGTAAGGATTAACTCATTGAAAAGATGCCATTTAGGCAAGGATTTGAAGGAGGTAAGGGAACAAGCCATGCACGTAATTGGAGAGAGAATATAGGTCAGGGAAAGCAAGTTTAAAAGGCCTGTCTCAGCAGGCTGCCTTGCTTGTTCTAGTCTAGAGCAACAAGGAGGCCAGCGTAGCAGGGCAGACAGAGCATTTGGTACAGGCAGTGAGAGATGCAGTGAGAAAGACAATGGGATACATATGTAATACCTTATCAATAAAGAAATTAAAGATTGAAAGAAAAAAGAAAAACAATGGTAGCTGGAGACATATTGGAGCTGGTACATTATGAAGACTTTCCTTTAGGTAAGACAGCAATTTACTGGAGGGTTATGAGCAAAGGAGGGACATTATTTAACTGAAATTTGTTCAAGGTCACTCTGGCTGTGGTGCATAGTGAGCAAAAACAGTAGCGGGGAGACCAGTTAGAAGCTACTCGAAAATCTAGGCAAAATATTATGACGGCATGAACCAGTCCAGAAGCAGAAGTGGTAAGAGGTGGTGCCTGTGATCTCTACACAGTTTCCAGGGTGTAGTCCATGTTCAATAAAGAAAAATTGACTTTCAAGGCAGTTCTAGAACCTCTCCTATCACTGCCTTTATCCTAGAATATGTCTTCTGCTGGTTTTTCTTTGAGCAATTATCTTTCTCATATGCATATTAGTATAGGGCAATTATCTTTCCCTAGAACGCCAATTCAGAGAAACTATCTTCTCTGTTTTAATTTTCTTTCCACACCTCCCAGCATGTGCTAAAGACCTAACACAGACCCCTCCTTTTCACTGGAAAATATGCCTTTCTCCATTCTTAAGACCATCTTATTACCGCTTCCTGAAGCTTGACCTAAAGAAATCCATTCCTAAATTCCCCCGTTTAGGTTTTTCAACTTTCTCACAGTCCTTGTGTTCCTACTATTGTGGTAGATGTGCTGTGGAAGATATAAAAGACTAACCATACTCTAAAAGGCTAATTTTTTATATTAAATCACTTTTTTTCAACAAAATTCTGCATTCATTTTCTCCACTCTACACTCGGAAATCTACTCCTTAAATATGTTGAGATAGATTATTCTGCTGGGAATCATGGCACAGTTTAGTTAAAAGGGGTGCGGTGGTGGACAGCCGCAACAGAGACGTAGTATACCCTAGTGCTTCAATGCAAGGGCTCAAACCAAGCTCTGCGTTGTGACCTGTACTATTTGCTGAGTAGGAATAATAACTAACCTACCCAGGGACCCGGGGCACTCACAATGGGCCATACGCTGTTCTCAGCTCTATGTCATTTGAGCTTCACAACAGGTTTATTTTATGGACTAGGAAATTGAGATGACTCTGCTTCTCCATGTCCACTGTAGTAGTGGAGTCGAGATTTTCTCTCGGGTAGTTCATCTCCGTAGCCCAGGCTCTTCTTAACCACAAATCTACAGCCCTTCAAGCTTTATTTCACACCCATACAAAAAGACGGCATGGGGGAGTATTACTGAACACTCAGCCTACTGTCATCGTATGGATGTCAGATACCTAAGTATTTTATGTAAGTGTTGACAGCTACTAAGCTGGTGACAGAGTAGGTACAGTGTCTGGAATCATAACATGGAGTTTTAGAGATTAATTTTTTAAAATTAAATTTACATTTCCAAATCAGATAAATCAGATTTAATCTTGAAAGGGAAGATACTTCCCAGGACCACGGACTATGTTAATTAAATAAACTTATTTTGAAATATCAACGCTATATGGTAGTGCACAGAATTTTGACTTTTGAAAAAGACAAATAATATTTAGTGTGAAATAAAGGATTAAAGAAGTAGTTACCCATTGGCTAAATCAGGAATCAGTTTTAGATGTTGATTGAACTGACAATAATGCTCTAGCACAGAATTTACTTGTTTGATAGCCTGGTGGTGTCCCAGTGCTACTGAACCCATAGCATCTCAAGTCACATATAATTATTAGTTTTCATATAAATGTCAGGTATCATGGGCTTCCACACTGGGGATCTGCTTGGCGAAATTTAGTGGGCAGTGTCCTCGTAGGTCATAGACTTATCCTCTAGTCTAGACACAGTCTGCACATCTTTGGGAAAGTGTTCGTTAACCCTTGCTGGGCCTCTGCAGTGTTTTCTTTAAAGAAAGATGTTAGCACCTTGATATACCAGGAACTTACACAAGGCAGTCTTGATTTGTGTCCTCAATGTGTGTCAAGAAATTTACTATATCATATACTGAGGAGTTTATGCTGTTTTGGTGAATGTATATTTAAGGAAGGTTGGGAAATGAAGAGGCAACAGTAAACCAGATGACAATGGATTGGCTATATGTCTAAAAACAATGATTGTATGTGACATGGTATATTTCTAAGTCAATATGTGATGTTTGGTTCCAGGGCCCAGAGTTATTATACCTGAACTAAGCCTTTTATTAAAAAATTTGCACCAGTGTTTCAGTTCTGTGCAACATAGAGAATTCTTCCGTGCCTGTTATTACTTTCACAAATAATTCTTTCTTTGTATGTATGACTGCTGTTTTATTTATTTATTTATTTGTTTGTTTGTTTATTTATTTATTTATTTATTTATTTTTTAAAATATATTTTATTGATTTTTTAGAAACATCGATCAAAGAGAAACATCGATCAGCTGCCTCCTGCACACCTCCTACTGGGGAAGTGCCTGCAACCAAGATGCATGCCCTTGACCAGAATTGAACCTGGGACCTTTCAGTCCACAGGCTGACGCTCTACTCACTGAGCCAAACTGGCTAAGGCAGACTGCTGTTGTTTTAAATATTCTTTTTCTAACATATGTATAATCTCCACAGAGAACAGCCAAATCTAGACACTGATTAAAAAATTATATTAGCTAAAGAAAAAATAGAGCTTTTCAAAGTTTTATTAATTGGTTTGCCTTTCAGGAGCTGCTTTGTACAATGACATAAAACTACCATAACTTATTTTGCTTATAAAATTCAGATAGCCTACTTTTAATTTCCTCAACCTTGATTAAAATTATGACTTGTTAAGCATATAGTATTTTATCCATTGCTTTCTAATATTTCATCACTTTTTAGTAAGAATTTTGGAGATAATTCATTGGGAGGCAAAAAAAAAAAGAGGCAAAGACATTCTAATGAAAATCCAAATAAAACAATTTGGCAATTAAAAAGAACACTGTGCCCCTAAAAAAGTATTGTATGCATTAAAAATGTCACATATATATACCTCTAAATTTGGATAATTAGGAAAAGTGTTCATCTGCTAGACATCATTTCCTTTTAGACAGTTTCCAGGTTGTTGCTTAATCATTTAGCAACTTCCCCTACATTTGCGCTATTGCTTTTTTGAATGGGGAGAGCTGCATGTTAGTTGAGTTATGGTACCATATTCTTTATTAAAGAGTATGCTTCTTTAATAAACAGAAGCATATTCTAGATTAACATAAACATTTGTTTTAATTTATGGATATATAATACTTTAAAATAAAATGAAAAGCTTTGATTGTCAATAAACAAAATCTAATTCAGTAAAATTTAAAGATACAATGTCTAACATAAATAGATTTCTAAACTAGCTTTCTCTGGTACATTTATCTACTAATATTAGAGCATTCACATGTCTTGAGTAATTTACTATTAAGTCTTTCATCTGTTAAACCAACCATAAAATTGCTCCTTTCCTTACTATCAAATGACAACATTGATTTACAGTGACATATGAGTTCAAATGGGGAGGTAAATACTCCTAGGAATAAATATACTTTGGCCTGCATTGGCAAAATATAACTTTAAATTAAAAATTAAATAAGCCCTGGTCAGTGTTTTTCAGTGGTTAGAGCATTGTCCTGCACACCAAAGGGTTGAAGGTTTGATTCCTGGTCAAGAGCACATACCTGGGTTGTGGGTTCACTCTGCCTCCAGTTGGGGCACTTGCTGGAGGCAACCAGTGGAAGACATCTATCTCCCTCCCTCCCTCCCTCCTTCCCTTCTACTCTTGCTAAAGAGCAATGAAAAAAAATATCCTCAGGTGAGGATTAACAACAACAAAAGAAATAAAAAATATTTTTATTTTTACCATATGTGCTTTTCACGGTATACTTTATTTAAGCTAGGAAAATTGTCCTATACATAACTGCATTTCAAACTTTTGTAAGAAAATAATTTGTGAAAGAAAGGATGGCTGAAGACACACATACACTCATAAATTTCAGATTCATTATTCTTTACCTTTCCATTTTTAGTAAGGTTTATGAAAAATAATTTATGCAACTTGGGCAGTTAGCTCAAAAACAGGGCTGATATCATGAGCATGAGACCCCAGTACGATTACAGAGGGCTCTGTGTTTGGAAGTACCCTATTTTTGGTTAATCCTCTGTTGTCAGCATCCTGATATTCTTCTAACATTTGAACAAAAGACCCCATATTTTTGTTTTGAGCTGGGTCTTACAAATTATATATCCAGTATTGTTCAGATGTTCATTACATTGTGATTATAATATTGCTTGTATTAGTGAAAGAGCTATCATCACTTTTAACATTGTGAATAAATCACCTATTATTTGTTTTTTTAACCCCTTTAGGGGAAGAACAACACACTCAAGATTGGGTTTTATAAATCACATTGGTCTCTATGAATCACATTGGTCTCTATAAATCACACTGGTGCTTGAGACCTTGACCAGAGCTGATTGTTCCCCTGTTTTCACCTTCTCTAGACATGATTCTTCCAGGTTCCTGGGATTTCAAGTGATATCCCAGGACCTGTCTAAGAAAATTCTCTTTTAGCTTAACCACACCTGTGCAGATTTCACTTAAATTCACCCAAATGACATTTAACCAATGAAAATCAAAGGATATTTAACCAATTTGAATATCATAAATAGGAAGTTGATTAAAATAAATAATGAAAACCCATTAAATACAATATAATACAATATGAGGAAGAATGGAATGGAAGTATGAATATGGGCAGAAAAGACAAAACGTGTCAGCTTTCTTTAAACAACAATTTGCAAGACACTATGTAGAGAGCAATGCCTCCTTTGTGTTGTTGTATTTTTAAAAATACATTTAAATGTGAATAAATTTTGAAATATATGTAGTCACACTGTTAACCAAGATGGTTATAAGAGGTGAATATATTTATGTAGATTTATACAAGGGGATTGGCTATAGGAGCATTTCTATTTCTACTGGACAAATGTTTGCTTTATTTAAAGTTTTATCACAAATATTTTTAATTAGAGAAACTTAATGATGATATATCTAACAAAATAAATATCTAAATTAATATGACTTCCCTTTTTGAGGCAATCCATTCACATTTTGAAAAATATTTGCTCATTTTTCTAAATAAATATTTTAAATTGTGACCTAGTAGAGTTAGTAAGTAAATTATTGCAATTACCTGTACAAGAGTTTCCCTAGACCATGGTAATTATCCAACTATTTCATATTTGTTAAAATTAATTTATATGCTCAATATTGTGAAATACTAGTATATGTACTCTTTAAGGTTCAATTATAGTTCATAGCCAAGAAAAATCAATTAAGTAACGCCATGCAGTGATTAAGTATAAAAATGCAGTCCTTGTCCTAAAAAACCTCACTGTTTAGTGAACCAGATATTGAGAAAGACATATTTAAATTCACTTTATAAAATAGATGAATGACCTATTGGGAACTGTTATAAGTTAAATGGCAGAGCCAACTCCCTGTTTGATTTCTTCCTAGCCCTAAATGAGACTTTCTTCCAGGAGTATCATAAAAGTGATTGAGTAAGAAGCAAGTAAAAGAAAGAATTCTGTGTTTGGAATATATTTGGAGTAACTATTTTGTTAATCCCAAAATGGAAAGCCAAAATATAATTATGATCTAACAAATAAGGTAAATGAACACTGTCATTCTAAATGATCTTTTAGTAATATATTATATTTACCTAAGAAATTATTGTTAGTGGTAAAGGTAACTACCCATATCAGGATGCACAATTTGTAATGCTGTTGGGAAGGTCAGTTTGACCATGAAATAAGCAACTGACAAAATTTTTAGAGGATTCTCATAATCATTTGCAGGCTCTCTTTGAATATGTTTACCCAAAAATTCCATATTGCTATTGAAAATTATCATTTATCATCATTCACCAAACTCAGGTATATATTATAAAAGTTAACATTAGTGGAGAGTAAACATGTTTGATTCATGCTCCAGTTAAACATGCTAAGAAATAACCTGATAATGTGTTGTTCCAGAAAGATATAACAGATCCCTTTCATAATCTCATTTTTATAGTGACTGCCCTTTAAGTAATTTTATGAAATTGAAGAATCATTAATAGAAAATTTTGCAAATAATTTTGACATCGTTCAAATTTTTTCTAACCAATCTACATAGAAAATGGTATTGAAGTTATGATGTTCATGCTGGAAAACATAGGAAACCTCACATAACAAGAAAAGGTGTTGCCAAGATGGCCAATAACAAAAGTTGAGCCCTGCCAAAGATTATCAGATTTTTATGAAAATTAAACCCAAGTATATCCGTTTTTACTTCTTAGTTCAAATCCTATAAGTAAACCGGTAATCCCACAAGAATTTCACATATGCACACATTACCCATCACAATCTACACTAATAAAAGAGAAACATGGTAATTAGCGTACGACCACTACCCTTCCCATTGGCTAATCAGCATATCCTTATGCAAATTAACTGTCAGCCAAGATGGCGGCCGGCAGCCAGGCAGCTGGAAGCGAACATGAGGCTTGCTTTCTCCAGTGACTGCGGACTCCAACGTTCCCCGCCTGACTTGCCGGCCTCTCAGCTGCAACTCTAAGCAACTATGTACTATGTTGCAAATAAGAAGCTAAACAAAACCCCAGAAACCGGCTTTCATTCAGCCGGGCTTCAGCAACATTGTATCGATGTTTTCAGCGGCGAGGCCTCAGAGCTAAAGCTGGCCCAGAATAAAAAAAAAAAAAGAAAACAAGGAGCAGTTGGAAGCTTCAGTCACTCGCTTCCGGAAAACAGCCCTCAGCCCCTCACCCAGACTGGCCAGGCATCCCAGTGGGGACCCCCACCCTGATCCAGGACACCCTTCAGGGCAAACCAGCCAGCCCCTACCCATGCACCAGGCCTCTATTCTATAAAGTAAAAGGGTAATATGCCTCCCGGCACCGGGATCAGTGTGACAGGGGGCGGGGCCACAACCTCCCTATCTGCCCTGCTCTGTGCCTGATAGGGGGGAGCTCCCCAATCCCCTGATTACCCTGTGGCTCTGTTTGACAGGGTGCAGCACACCAAGCCCCTGATCGGCCCTGCTCTGTGTGTGACAGGGTGAGGCGCCCCAACCTCCCCCCACCCCCCCACGGACCCTGCTCTGTGTGTGACAGGGTAGAGCCATAACCTCCCCATTTGCCCTGCCCCGAGTGTGACA
>NW_005871099.1:2615457-2656471 GCF_000147115.1 Myotis lucifugus | reverse complement strand
CTAGTAAAATATAAGATGAAGTCATTGTAAAAAATATTTATTTATATAATTAAACTTGAATCTTATTTCCCAAACCTAAAGATATTTTCAAAATTATCCCTCTTTTTTTTTTTTAATGTGGTTAATCCTCATCTGAGGATGCTTTTTCCATTGATTTTTAGAGAGAGTGGAAGGGGGGAGGAAGAAAGAGAGAGAGATATAAACATTGATGTGAGAGAGACACATTGATTGGTTGCCTCCCAAATACTCGCCAACCAGGTACCTGTTCTTGAGCAGGAATTGAACCAGAGACCCTTTTGTGCGCTGGCCAACACTGTAACCCACTTGGGCTCAAATCTATCCTTGTTGATAAGCCTTGTTGTGAACTGAGTTGTGTCCATCCCCCACCTTAGTATATTGAAATTCAAACCCCCTGTACCTCAGAATGGAAATGTATTTGGATACAGAGCCTTTAAAGAGGTAATTAAAACAAAATGAGGTCATATGATTGGGCCCTAATCCAATATGACTGGTGTCCTTATAAAAAGAGCTTAGGATCCAGACACACACAGAGGGTGTGTGGAAGACCATGTGAAGGTAACAGAAGAAGACGGTCATCTACAAGCCAAGAGAGAGGCCCTTTGAAGATACCCTGCCAACACCTTCATCTCAGACTTCTAACCTCCAGAGTTATGAGAAAATATATTTCTGCTGTTGAAATCACCCAGTCTGCAGTACTTTGTTATGGTAGTCCTAACAAACTAATACAAGCCTCAACAGTGCTGCTGAAAAATACAATGCTTTTCATTTCTATTTTGATGTCAGTGGCACTCAGAAGCACAGGTCCATTCTTAAAATATGGTAGAATAAAAGCTATATAATAATAATTACTTCAAGTGACTACAATTACCCTTTGCCATGACAAGCCTTCAGCACAATCACCCAACCAGCACATCACCTCAATTATGTGTTTATGATGACAAATGCTTCCTTCAATAAGGTACTATGAAGGCCAGCAATGAAGGTCTCAGAATTATACATGAAATGTGAATTGTTAAGTACTTTGAAGTTTTTAAAAGTATAGTGTGGGAAGTATTTAGGAAAGCTATTGAATTTAATATGCACATCTTGATAATTTGGGATACTGATGAATGATTTATGCTGAAGGTTTGTCATGGTAAAGAGTAATTACAGAATTGTAAGAATTATAGGTTATGCCTTTATTGGTTATTATACTTATGATGACTTAAGACAAATATTTGATGCATGAATATGTCTTTCTTGAAAAATACACACTATTTGCCAAGGAGGAGATAGAGATATCCCCTGTGATTCTGTCCTTTAAAATATGCACAGCACAAGCTTTGGAATCATCTGTTCAACAATGATCATGTTTCTATTTTCATCTAGTATAATGTCTAACAATTAAAATACTCCAGAGACATGCAAATTTTTGTATTTCAAGATTTCCATGCAGTTTTTCTCAAAAAAGAGAAAACCTCAGAGCTAACCTCTCACACAGCTAAGAAAGAATTCTTGATTCCATGATTAAAAAACAGATCACCCTGAATGTTATAAATGGGTATTTTAACCTTTATAGGCTTCTGTGTTAAGGTCTATCAAGATTTTTCATTGTCCTTGCTCGAGAACTTTCATGTAATAAATCCTTTTGTGATGCATTCTTTGTTTTACATTAAATTGAAGTCTCTATAACAACCTGCAACTATTCCACCAAATAGACATTCTTTTATAGTCTCCCATTAAATTTATTTTGTCAGTTATACAGCCCATTACAATTTCCATCAAACCATGCTATGTGGTTACTAAGTTAGAGAATTTGGACTTAATTGAGGTAAAATAATTATTTCAGCTTCATCTCTGAGGTTGTGTTAAACATCTTCTCTATATTATGTGGGCTAAGGGAACTCAACTACAGCAGTCCCCATTTTCTTCCCACAGGTGTGTGGTACTAAACTTACAAGTTAGGGGGGAAAAATTACTGTATAGGCATAGGAAAGCAAAGGTTTGAAAATTGTTTGTCGCATTTTTATAATGGCCTTAAAGAAGCCATCAACTTGCCAGAGTTAAGTGAGCCAGAAGTCTAAAACATTGCCTCCATTAAATTCCCCCCCCCCTTTTTTTTGGCTGGGTGCTATATTGTAAAATAAACCCGCAATGGACCCAAAGAGGATGTTGGAAAATGTAGGCAAATAAATACAAACAGAAAACCAGCATTTTTGTTGTCTGGTGCTTCTACAACATAAGAAAGAGAAAACGGCAGCATTGAGTAAAGATGTGTGGCCATGGAGTTGCACCACTCAGAACTCCCTTCAAGAGAACCTGCTGCAAGGCGCCTAGCTGGTTGACAGCCTCCGGCAGCTACAGCTTCACATTCATCAGAGCGCTCAAGCTGTCGAGGACAGCTCCTGACCACTGACTGACCACAGCAGCTGTATCACTACTGCCAGTACCAGGACTCACTAATGGGCAACCTATGCCCAAACCTCTCCATAGGCCTGAGCAAGACTCTCAGACCTGCACTGTAGTCTGAAGTTCTTCCAATTGAATCCTCCCTCCTTGCCTTTCTTTCTTCTTTCATGGGTGTCTAGTGTCAGGCATCGGGGACACATCTGTCTGAAGGCCTCCACACCTTGCTCTGCGCCCTCTCCTCTCTATCCTTTACATGCCTTAACCCCCATAAATCATCTGCATGTCTAGTCCCAACTTGGTATATGTTTCTCAGTAGACCCAAGCTGACCCAGGAAGTAAGGTCAATGGAAGAAAACGAATTGTTTTTTCTTTAAGAAATATAATTTTCTGTCTTAACAATTTCGGCTCTTTGCCACCTGAAGATAAGGAAAACCTATACTTTGAAGAATGTTTGACTTTAATGACAGAATAAATTAAGAACAAGACATTGTTTCTTCTTTTTAAAAACACACACATTATTTTAGTTGTTGACCCTATTCCAGATGTCCCCATTACCCCCGCCTTTGCCACCTCCACCCAGCTCCCACAACCTCCCACCCCCTTCTCCCTGCCAGCACCTCACTGTTTTCTGTGTCTATGGATTATGCATATACGTTCTTTTGCTAATCTCTTCACCACCTTTCACCTAGACCTCCCACCCTTCCCTCTAACAGTTGTCAGTCTGTTCCATGTATCCATGCCTCTGATTCTGTTTTGTTCACCAGATTATTTTGTTCATTAGATTCCCCATATGAGTGAGATCACATGATATTTTTTATTTGACTTAGCAAAATAATATCTAGGTCCATCCATGCTATTGCAAAGGGTAAGAGTTCCTTCTTTTTTACAGCTGTGTAGTATTCCACTGTGTAAATGTACCACAGCTTTTTTATCTACGTATCTACTGATGGGCACTCGGGCTGTTTCCAGATCTTGGCTATATAAATAACACTGCTTTAAGCATAGAGGTGCATATATTCTTTCTGATTTGTGTTTCGGAATTCTTAGGATATATTTCCAGAAGTGGGATCGCTGGGTTAAAAGGCAGTTCCATTTTAAAATTCTTTTGAGAAAGCTTCCTTTTAACCTTTCCTCCCTCTCTCCATCTCTTCCTTCCATCATTTAAATGAAAACTAATCATTGGCAAGGAATTTTATTCAAAAATTTTGTTCTCTTTATTGTGGATCTAAAAACTTGCAAACAGTTTTTGTAGGGTTCTTTATAGTGTCACTCATGGTGATATTTTTGTAGGCTATGTATATGTGGATGCACAACTAAAGAAAGAAAAATTGCTACTACTAATATAAGTTAATGAAACCCATTACTATTGGGTACTAACTAACATATATGCGTTTTTAAAGACATCTTTAGAAAGATTGCACAGATGGCTTTCTAGTGGCATAATAGTACATATTAACACAAAGTTACTCAAGGTAATACATTATTATTTATCAGTGCTTCCTACACGTATTTTTAATAAGACCATATTTTGAGTTGCACATGCCAGCTGAAGTTCAGTACTAAAACTCACTCTTCTACTTGTACATCTGTTCCTTTATCTTTTTTTTTACAGGTCTACTTCCTTTTATTGTGCTTTAGTTTATTATACTTTGCAGATATTGTGTTTGTTTGTTTGTTTATTTATTTATTTATTTATTTATTTATACGCCCCAGTGACCAGACATTACATAACTTAATATGTGATCATCCCAACAAATCCCAAACCCATCCAGCACCATGCCTAGATTGCTCCTTTATCTTTCATTTAATATTTAGAGATACCATATATTATAATTATTAGAATTTCCACAATAAGCTATAGCATTATTTGAATTGTGATATGGAGGTAAAGAAAGTTTCATTATTTACCTATCACTCTTTAAAAACAAACAAACATATTTTATTGATTTTTTATAGAGGAAGGGAGAGAGATAGAGAGTTAAAAACATCGATGCGAGAGAAACATTGATCAGCTGCCTCCTCTGCACACTCCCTACTGGGGATGTGCCCGCAACCAAGGTACATGCCCTTGACCGGAATCAAACCTGGGACCCTTCAGTCCACAGGCTGACACTCTATCCACTGGGCCAAACTGGTCAGGGCTACCTATCTCACTCTTATAAGTGGTTTTGGTTATAGTGAGACCACCAAAAAGATAAACAATTACATGTAAGGCCCTGGCCTGTGTGGCACAATGATTAGAGTCGGCCATGGGTTCGATTCTTGGTCAAGAGCATGTACTTGGGTTGCAGGCTCAATACCCAGCCCCAGTCAAGGCATGTGCAGGAGACAACCAATTGATGTCTCTCTCTCACATAGCGTTCTCTCTCTCTCCCTCTCCCTCTCTCCCTCCCTCTATAACACCCAACATGAGGTGTAGAAGAGATAGGGGATGAGGAGGGATGAGAACTCTGATCTCTGGCATCCTTGTTCTTCCTCACCTGCCATTTTTATTCCCAATAATCTACCAGAACTTGAAAGACTGATTCATTTCTCCTCCTCTTCATTTTTTATGAAAAATGTGATGTTCTAGTATATAGTCTTAATACATTAAAGCAGAGCTAAAGGGATTTGATTTTTTAAAATTTCATGAAAAAACACACACGTGGTTTTCATATCTTCTAAAAAAGAGTTAAGAAAGTCAGTCCTGCGACTAAAAGTTAATACCAGGCCTCTGTTTAAGCTACGGGATTTATTTTTCATGCATATCAAGCAGTCTGGGCAAAGATGGCTGCGGAGGCTGGTTCAGCAACTTAGCAATGTAAGGGCCAGGGCTCAGATCTTTTTTAACCTTGTCCTTTTTTTTTCTTCTCACAGCCAATGGATGGATGTCTCTGCTCCAGACGGCACATCTGCCCAAAAGGCAGAAAGGAGGGTAACAAGGGAAGTGCCAATCCTGTTTCCCCATTAGTTAAAAGGAGAAAATGCTTCCCAAGACAACTAGCAGGAGGCTGTTTCTATTTCATAGTCCTGAAATATGTTCTATGGTAAAGACAGGCTAGAAGAATGATGATTTGTGCCTGGGATAAGAAATAGCATTGCTCTTATCAAGATTATATTTTAGTTAGTAAAGAAGAAGGATGAAATTTAATATTTGGTTTAAAATGACCTTTATCTGTCACTGACCTAAATATTTGTTACTCTTACATCACACACACATACTAACATAATTTCTCATCACAAGAGAGGTATAGCCTTTCTGTTTTGATCATCTGGATGCATTTAATTACCATTATAGTGCTTTATAGAAGTCATGTGAATGAATTTCTCCTCAGAGATTGTACATAATTTTAAATTTCATAAACACTGTTTGCAAGTTGAGTTCTCCAGGAAGCAGACTCAGAGAGAATTGCACATGCAGGGTGTTCACCAGGGACATTTGGGATAAGCATCTGCAGAAGAGGGGGAGGAAGCAGGACTGGGAAGCTACAGCCTCAGCTGACTGCACAGGGAGGGAGAACTGGAGCTAGAATGTCCTCCAAAATTTTCTTGACTTCAAAGATGACTGGTCCTTTGTTCCTCCATGTTCATCATTCATTGGATGTGAGCCATGTGGCCATGGTCAATGAGGTGCTCTTCAGCTGAGACAATCGCAGAAGGGCAGAGAGCTAAAGGGTGCCTATTGAAACCCATAGCAACAAGGGAATGAGTCTTCTGAAGTGACATATGAGCTGTGCATCATCCGTTAACAAGAAAATTATCTGCCCCAAATAAAGATATACAATTGTAATATTCTGGCCCTTGCCTCTTGACATATTTTATTATATAATTACTACTTTATTCAAGTTGGGGACTATAGCCTTAAACCTGAAAAATATATGCTGTATTGAATTCTGGCAGGGAAAAAAGTGCAACTGCATGTAATAGCAATTACATGGATAAGAGTTAAGTAACTAACTAGAGTTGAGGTTTATTATTAGTAAAAAATAGCTAAATAGACCTGTTATCTACTAGAGGCCTGTGCATGAATTCATGCATGGGTGGGGTCCAGCTGGCCTGCCCCTCGGGACAGGCTGGCCAGGAGAAGGGGCCATGGGTAGTTGGTGGGGCTCAGATATTATTTTTATTATTCCAGGATAGTTATGTGACAAGATTTTAGTGACTATTTAATCTCCCTCATTATTTTTATGCAGGAGGACACATTCAAAAAAAGGCTCAGGATCCTGGCGATTTCTTTATTCATAATTTTGTAGTTATTGGATTGAGCATATAACAGCTAACACCGAGGCCCAACTTGTCAGATTCAGAGCTCATGCTTCTCCCTTTACCCATACCACATTTTAAAGAGGCTTTCTATGTCATTAAGAAGCTGACAACTTAACACAGAAGTAAGAAATTACGTCAAGGGGGTTATCACTTAAAAGACAAAGGTGAAAAAATATTGCCAAGATGCTAATAAAGTGTCTCTGTAGTAGGAAAATGTATACTGATTTTTTAAAAAAATTAAGGGTGAAAAGAGAGCTGAAAATTAAAATGTATCAACATTTCTCTCATGCACAAATTAGGAGAGAGTGTTCTAGAAAAAGGGTCTCAGTTTTCAAGCAAATAAATTCCAGGAATGGAGAAAAGCAATTTATTGGACCATGTTCTGATGACAACATATGAACCATGTTGTTCTGTTTTTATCACGCACTTTCTCTTACCTTAAATTTTGAATTATTATTGATAACATGCCCCACAGGAAGAAGATGCCCTATGCAGATATGGATTCTGGTACTTAGCCAGGTATAAAATTGGAAATGAAGCGAGAACAGCCTATATAAATCATTCTATCAAAGGTGATCTTAATAATGAGTCATAAGCATTTTATGGGACAGATCACCTTAAGGTAAATGAGCCTGAACCCAAAGGGATGAAATTCCAGACCTCATATGACTGCAAGAAATAGCTTCTGAACTTATGCTTACATTTCACATATTTTTTAACTTTTCATTTAAGTGCTCAATAAATATTAGGCAAATATCTGAATACCACTGAAAACACTGGCCAGGGCTAAAGCTATACTTTTGAGATATTATTTTTAATATAATAAAAACACTAATTTTTTAATATAATGAAATCTCTATACTAAAATATTCACTTGATTTACCCTGTAAATTATGGAGAAACTTTTTCTTTCTTATGATTAGAAATCCCAAAGTCTACAAAATAAATTACAACTTATGATAGTGCATTTAATCGTTTAGTGTACACTGCACAGGTAGCCCAGAGAGGTGGGAATTTTGGAATATAGATACTAAATACATCTAATCTAATAAAAGACAAACATGCAAATTGACCATACCTTCGCTATGCCTTAAGCCACGCCTGCCCGCCAATCAGAGCGACTATATGCAAATTAACCCAACCAAGATGGCAGCGGGCAGCCAAGGAGCTGGAGCAAGCAGGAGGCTTGGTTGCTCCAGTGATGGAGGAAGCCAAGCTTCTCACCTGCCGTGGCTGGCTCTGAGCTCCACTCAAGGCAACAAAGTTTCAATTATAGAAGATAAATAAACCCCAGATACCTGCTTTCAGCCAGCTATGGCCACGGAGTTGGAGCTAGCAGGAGGCTTGGGTTGCCCCTGGTGATGGAGGAAGCCAAGCTTCCCACCTGCCCTGGCCGGCTCTGAGCTCCACTCAAGGCTACAAAGTTTCAATTATAGAAGGTAAATAAATTTCAGAATAAAAAAAAAATAAAATAAAAAAAGGAGAGTCTGGGAGCTTCCTTCGCCGGGGGCTTGGCCAGCCTGAAAACAGCCCTCAGCCTCTCACCCAGGCTGGCTAAACCTCCATGGGGTGAGGGTCCCCACTGGGGGGGCTTGACCAGCCTGCAAACAGCCATCAGCCCTTTACCCAGGTTGGCCCAGGCACCCCAGTGGGGACCCCCACCCTGAAGGGGGTGTGACCAGCCTGCAAACACCCATTAGCCCCTCACCCAGGCTGGCCAGGCACCCCAGCGGGACCCCACCCTGATCCGGGACACCCTTCAGGGCAAACCAGCCGGCCCCCACCCATGCACCAGGACTCTATCCTATATAATAAAAGGGTAATATGCAAACTGACCCTAACAGCAGAACGACTGGAAATGACTGGTCACTATGACACACACTGACCACCAGGGGGCAGATGCTCAATGCAGGAGCTGCCCCTGGTGGTCAGTGCGCTCCCACAGGGGGAGCTCTGCTCAGCCACAAGCCAAGCTGATGGCTGCCATCACAGCGGTGGTGGTGGGAGCCTCTCCCGCCTCCTCAGCAGAGCTAAGGATGTCCGACTGCAGCTTAGGCCTGCTCCCCGCTGGCAAGTGGACATCCCCCGAGGGCTCCCGGGCTGCCAGAGGGATGTCTGACTGCCAGCTTGGGCCCGATCTCCCAGGGAGCAGGCCTAAGCCAGCAGGTGGACATCCTCTGAGGGGTCCCAGACTGCAAGAGGGCATAGGCCGGGCTGAAGGACCCCCCCCCCCCGAGTTCACAAATGTTTGTGCACCGGGCCTCTAGTAGATTTATTAATAGATTTAAGTAAAGTATTACTAAACATACACATTTAAATATGACCACCAAATAACTACTGTACTTTTAAAATCTGTGAAGAATTTAAAAATCTATTATAATAGGCAATTTAAAAAATATGTTTTTATTAATTTCAGAGAGGAAGAGGGAGAGATATAAACATCAAAGATGAGAAATAATAATTGATTGGCTGCCTCCTCTACACCTCACAATGGGAATTGTGCCTGCAGCCCGGGCATGTGTCTGACCGGGAATTGATCCGTGACCTCCTGGTTCATAGGTCGAGGCTCAACAACTGAGCCATGCCAGCTGGGCTATAATAAGCAATTTTATATCCTTTAAACTATGAACCTATGACTGTGCTTACATGTTTGATAAAAGCTGAATATTATGTTTTTATTTATTTGTATTTTCATTTAAAAAATTTTTATTGTTGAAAGTATTACTTATGTCCCCCTTTTCTCCCCATTGACCTCTTCTAGCCTGCCCTCACACCCTCCCCACCCAGCCTCAGGCCTGAATACTGTGTTTTTAAGTAGGTGTTTTCTATTTTTTTCTGTATTAATACAAATGGTCATGAAATGCTATCTGTAATTCTAAGAATGATTCTAATCTATTATACTTAGTAATGATCAAGAAATTAGGTTATGACTCATTGACAGTGTCAGAAAATTAATATATGGAAAGAAGAACTTTTCTTTATAAAGCAGATATGCTTCTTGTTGCTATTTTCATTGCATCGCTTATTCCTATATGGAATCACAATTAAGGTACTAATATTTATTTACTTTGCTTTTAGAGTACTCAGTACCAATCTGTATAGTTTACATGCAAAATTATTTTAGATAGCTCTATAAACATGGAAAAGTAAAGTCATGTTTCATTAACTAAGTTGAGCATCATAAAAAATTTCTTGTTTTTAATGAAAATTTTATTGATTCATTTTGATGTGATGCTGATGCACAAAAGCCAAGATGGCCATTATTCTGCTTTGGGGAAGAGAAATCATTGAAATAGTTTTTTAAAAGTCAAAATTCTCCATTCATATTAAAAATTACGGATATTTTCTTAATATGGAAAAGCAACGTGAGTGTTCAAGATGAATTATCGGAATTATTTCAAAAATCTAAAAATACAATCTATTCCTTTCGGGGATGTATGTCAGTGTGGACTGAGGTGGAAGCAGAGTGTGAAGCTTTCTGAGCCGTCACGAGGTGCAGTCCTTCTGGAAGTGGGCACCAAGAGGCACTCTTCTGCACTAAATCCCAGCATCCACTGGGCAGAGTAGAAAAGTGCTGCAGGAGCTCTCATAAATCTTGTAAAAAACTGCTGTCAAGCCCTAACCACTTTGGCTCAGGAATAGAGCATTGGCCTTCGGACTGAAGGGTCCCAGGTTCGATTCCGGTCATAGGCATGTACCTTGGTTGCGGGCACATCCCCAGTAGGGAGTGTGCAGGAGGCGGCTGATTAATGTTTCTCTCTCATTGATATTTCTAACTCTCTATCCCTCTCCCTTCCTCTCTGCAAAAAAATCAATAAACTATATATTTAAAAAAACAACAAGAAAAACAAAAAACTGCTGTCAAGGAGAACTCTTATGTCTTTTAAAAAGGCATAATAATAACTTGTAACTAAGGGAGGCCTCTAAAAGTCCTCATTTTAAATTTAAAACAGAAAAATAGAATAGGCAGTTTAAAACACTGACCTATGTTCGATGTATTTCAAATATTTTTTTAAAAAATGAATTGAGCCGAAACCGGTTTGGCTCAGTGGATAGAGCATCGGCCTGCGGACTGAAAGGTCCCAGGTTCGATTCCAGTCAAGGGCATGTACCTGGGTTGCGGGCACATCCCCAGTAGGAGATGTGGAAGAGGCAGCTGATCGATGTTTCTCTCTCATCGACGTTTCTAACTCTCTATCTCTCTCCCTTCCTCTCTGTAAAAAAATCAATAAAATATATTTAAAAAAAATGAATTGAGGTATAAATAAGTAATAGATGTAGGTTACAAGACTGGGAAACTTTGTTTCCAAAATCATTCCTGTTAAAGAGGAAATTGCTTTATATTTAAGTTCTAGTTTAAAGTACTGTTTGGGAATATTACATTAGCCTGCAATGACCTTAAGTGATATATTTTACACTTGCAAGAGATGGATGTCACTATTAAAATAATTATTTAAAGATCCTTTCTAAAGCTATACATTAAATAGCATATTCTTGAGGTATCAATATTTACCAACAGGAAAAATGTTAAAAACAATAACCAAATTATGCTGTTATGTAAATCAGTAAATGAATGGTGTAAAATTTCCAATGATAGCATCATATGCTGATTCAAAAACTGAATCCAAACCAGTTAGGCTGTGAGAAGTAAAGGCAATAATTTCTTAAAAATTGTTAGGTGAGTCCACAGATGATTCTAGTTATTACAAAGGTACCAATGTCTAGTTATGTATCAAGACTTTAAGTAAAATAGTTTCATAAAATGTGGAAATAGCCCTGGCTGGTGTGGTTCAGTTGGTTGGAGCATTGTCCCACGTGCCAGAAGGTGGTGGGTTCAATTCCCAGACAGAGTACATACCCAGGTTGACCCCTAGTCAGGGAGCATATCAATGTTTACTCTCACATCAATTTCTCTCTCTCTCTCTCTCTCTCTCTCTCTCTCTCTCTCTCTCTCTCTCTCCTCCTCTGTCTCTATCTTTCTCTCAATAATAAAATGGTGGGAATAAAAAATAATGTTCTTTACAATGTTTTGCATATAGGATTTCAAATATAACTATAAAAAGTGAAAAAGATAATTCTATCTACAAACATGAAAATTTATATCACAACATTTTGGGACATTACAATTACAAAAATGTGGAATTAACTTATATTTGGTGTCACCTGATACATGAACATATATAGTACTTAAATAGGTGGACAAAATTAATAGGTAAGTCATTTTTAAATTTTAAATTTCAGCTAACGTTCTCTTTATTTAATACATTACTGCAGTACATAGCCACATTTCTGTGTGAGAAAAAATTATCATGTAGAAATGGTGAATTACCTTTTAAAGGTTGTATATTTTAGGCTAATTGCACGACTCTTGAGTGCAAGAATTAAATTCTATAATAAAAACTGCTTAGTTTAAGGGAATTTTATTTAAAACAGTATTTTTACAAGTAGAGGGAGAACAATAAATTTGATAATAGAATTTGCATCTTTAAGCTACCGCATTCAAATCCTTAGATACAAGTCCATTTTTGAGTTTTATAGTTCATAACTTCTTAGTGGGTTTCTACAAAAGATATGTGCAATTTAAGGATTTTTCAGGCACTATTTATAATGAGATATCATATAATTCCACTCATTAATTTTTAAAAATCAGAAATGTAGAACATAGAATACAAAATGCAGAATCATACATTTTCTTTTTTAAACCAGTTCTTAGAAAACGATCAGCATGGAACATTTCTAGGAATGAGATCAGAGAGCACTTAAATGGCAGGAATTCTGAATTTTTAGACATATAATTTTGAGCTTAAAATTTCCCTTAGGTTTAAAATCAGGTTTTGGGTCCATATGCCTAAATATATTTCTTAGAAGTTAAGGAATTTTGCTTATCATTGAGCGGAGACTGGCTTGTATTATCTCATTACATAATAAGTAAGAAGAGACAGAAAACTTTGCTTTTCTTCCACCTGTCTTGAAATAGAGGGTTCTTAAAAATGTGGATTCCTAGGCCCCATTCTCAGACCAGAAACTAGGGGGAAATATGTACATTTTAAAAGCTCTGGGTTTATCCTTATGAATTCTGAGGTATGAATCCCATCGATCCAAAGAATGATTGGGTGATCTAATTTATATAGGAGTATTTAATAATAGATAAACCAATATTTACCCCTGTAGAGAGGAGTATGAAATATGCCAATGTAGCCCAGCCAGTGTGATTCAATGTTTGAGTGTTGACCCATGAACCAGAAGGTCATGGTTCGATGCCTGGGTATTGTGCTCAATCCCCAGTAGGGGGTGTGCAGGAGGCAGCCAATCAACGATTCTCTCTCATCATTGATGTTTCTATCTCTTTCTCCCTTCCTTTCTCTAAAAAAAAATAAAAACATATTTAAAAAATTTTAAAGAAACATGCTGTTGTAGATCAATAAATCTATATAGATATGCTTTCTGTCAGTTTACTAGTATTTTGGAGTCTATTGTCTAAAAACTAAAGATGTATTCTGGAATCCTATAAGAGAATGGTGGCCACGAACATTCCAAATGCTCCAAAAAGTCTCAGGTAGACAGTGTAGACAAGGATAGCAAATAAAATCACCCTAGCTCACACCTTTAGCACAAATTAGAGTCATAGAAGTCTACCCACAGCAATCTATTTGTAATTGAGAAAAAGAGTGAAGAGTAGGAAAGTGACTGGGCAGAAGAAAGGAAAGTGGAACATAATAGGGAGTTCAGACAGATGTAAACATATTCTATCGCCTGATTTATAATAATGTTGCCAATGCAAATACTTGGGGAAAAGATGGTCTTTTCAATGAAATGAATTAGATCAATTAGAAATCTGAATGGGAAAAAATAAATCCTAACTCCTATTTTATAGCCCCCCTCCCCCCCAAAAATGAATCATATGGCTTACATGTGAAGGGTAAGGCCATTAAGCATTTTGAAGGGGTAAAAAAAAAAGAGAATATCTGCATGACCTTAGGGTAGAGAAAGATGCCTCAAATAGGAGACAGAAAGCACTAACTGTAAAAGAGAAGGTAAGTGCTGGCCGGGTGGTTCAGTTGGTTAGTGCATCCTCCTGATATACCAGGTCAGGGCACATGTAAGAATCAACCAATGGATACACAAATAAGTTTTAAAAAGAGAAGATTAATAAATTGGCATAAATATTTTTAAAAATCTGCTCACAAGAAACATAATTAAGAGAATGTGCATATTCCAAATGTTATATCTGACAAGGGCTTAGATTCAGAATATTTAAAGAACTCCTACGAATTAATAAGGAATGATGCAATTTCAAAAAAAAAGGTAAAAGACAGGTAACAGTCACTTTACAAAAGGACTTGTATGCATGTATATGAGCAAAACCAATGGACACGGGGGGGGGGGGGGGAGGTGAGGGCATGTGCTGGGGGTGGGGGCAGCCAGGGAGAGGTCAATAGGGGAAAAGGGAGACTTATGTAATATTTTAAACAATAAAGAATTTAAATTAAACAAACAAAAATTTTTTAAAAAAGATAATATCTAAATGGTCAAGAAGCACACAGAGTAGTCACATAGGAAACAAATCAAAGCTACACTGTGATAACATTAAGTATTGAATAAAATGGCTGAACAGAAACAGGATAGAAATATTTATGGAAATGCTCAAAAATTATTTTATAATTGCAAATATATATATTTTAAAAATTGTTATTTATTGATTTGAGAGAGGGGGGCAGAGAGAGAGAAAGAGAGAGAAACATCAATTTGTTGTTCCACTTACTTATACATTCATTGGTTGATTCTTGTGTGTGCCTTGACTGGGGATCAAACCCATAACCTTCCCTATCAGGATGATGCTTTAACAAATGGAGCTACCCAGCTAGGAACTGTAAAAAATATTTTTAAAAATTAACTTCAGAAGAACAGAAAAACTGTACTCTCTTTATTCACTAGATTATAAGACAATTAAAATAACTGAACTAGTTCTATGTGTATCAACATGTATACATAATATTCAGTGGTGGCAATGAGGAACCAGTAGCAAATACTCCATTTATTTTATAATTAAACTCATGTAGCAGAGCACAAAAATACATATTGGAATAAAAAAAATAAAGAGGGGGAAATTGATGGGAGAAAGGACTTTTATCTGTATCTATATGTATCTTATTCCTGAAAAGTGTAAAAAAAAAAACACAAAAAATAGTATCTGCTTAGTTGTTGCATCATTATTTACATTGTTTTATGTACTCGTCTGGGTATTTACATTTTTCACAGTATGTAATTGTAAAACCAAGAAACAATATTGACAGAAAGATAGGGAAAGGGACTCTCTACTTTAAGAAATACTTAAAATTTGTTTTTTATGTTACTCTGAAAAATATGATTTTACTGAAACTGCTGGAGTAAGTTATAATGAAAAATATGGTCAATTATAGTGAGGAGCTAAGCACTCAGTAAGGGCCCCAGATAAATAGACATTTTAAGGAGCTAGTGTTCCGGGGAGAATATAATGCTTGTTGGAAGGGAACTGTATGTGCTGGGTAAGACAGAGAAATATCACAAAGAAACAACTCCAAGATAATACATCAACATCAATCTTATGAACAGGACGACTGAAAATTGCCAGATTCCTGAAGCTATTCCAGAAATGTTCACATGAATCCAAAATCTGGCATGATCATAATGAGATTTTACTATTTTAAAGAGGAAATTAAATTCCTAATCCTATGTATTCCTGCATTACAACTGCAAGGGCCACATTTGCCTTTGTATTATGTGAAAAATACTACATGCATTATATGTATATGTGGTAGTCCTAGAGTTCTGCTATAATTTATTTTATGGGGTGGTCATTTTTCTTGAGATATTCTCTCACTTTTGAATTCATTATAGGAAATAACTGACATCTTTGATTCTCAACATAAGACATACATTTGAATTCGTTGGGGAGTTTTTATCTTACCTAGCTACCTAGTATCATCTATCTATCTATCTATCTATCTATCTATCTATCTATCTATCTATCTATCTATTTATCTATCTATCTATCATCTATCTATCTATCTATCTATCTATCATCTACCAGCTATCTATGTATCTACTTATTTCATAAATCCTTTTTTTTAAATATATTTTATTGATTTTTTACAGAGAGGAAGGGAGAGAGATAGAGAGTTAGAAACACCGATGAGAGAGAAACATCGATCAGCTGCCTCCTGCACATCTCCCACTGGGGATGTGCCCGCAACCCAGGTACATGCCCTTGACCGGAATCGAACCCGGGACCCTTCAGTCCGCAGGCCGACGCTCTATCCACTGAGCCAAACCGGTTTCAGCCATAAATCCTTTTTTAAATAGAGATACCTTTAAAGTGATTTGATACATTTGTATATTGCAATATTATTACCATAGTAATATTTGTTAGCTAACAACTCCATCACATCACTTATATTCATTTGTTTTTTGAAGTGAGAACATTGGAGATCCAGTATCTTAGCAACTTTGAAGTACATAATACAGTATTGTTAACTTTGATCACAATGCTGTTCATTAGATTTCCAAAACTTACTGACTTCTAACTGCATGTTTGTACAATTTGACCGACAACTCCATAATTCCCCAACCCCCAGTCCCCAGTCCTGGCCCCTGGTGACCACCATTCTCCTCTCATTTCTATAAATTCATTTTTTTAAAAGATTTCACATAAGTGTTATCATACAGTATTTGTCTTTCTCTGACTTATTTCATTTAGCATAATGTCCTCAAGGACCGTCCTTGTTGTCACAAATGGCAGAATCTCCTTTTTTATGGCTGAATAATATTCTGTTGGCTATGTACACTGCAACTTTATCAATTCATCCACTGATGGCAATTAGGTTGTCCATACCTTGGTTAGTGTAATAATGCCAAAATGAACATGGAGGTACAGATACCTTTTCCACATCCTGTTTTCATTTCCTCTGGATATATATACCCAGAAGTAGGATTGCTGGTTCATATGGCATGCCTAGTCCACAGGACAGACCAGTTAAAGCTCCGTCTATGGTTGTAGGTCCCAGGTATTAGTATCTTTTATTTTTTTAAAATATATTTTATTGATTTTTTACAGAGAGAAAGGGAGAGAGATAGAGAGTTAGAAACATCGATGAGAGAGAAACATCGATCAGCTGCCTCCTGCACACCTTCCACTGGGGATGTGCCTGCAACCAGGGTACATGCCCTAGACCAGAATCGAACCTGGGACCCTTCAGTCCGCAGGCCGACGCTCTATCCACTGAGCCAAACCGGTTAGGGCAGTATCTTTTAAAGCTTACTAGATTTGTCGGATGTACAGACAAGTTTTAGGGATTGACTTGAGAATTGACTCAGTCATATTATTGAGTCTGTGCCTTCAGCTACTGACTTAGCTTCCTCGTGCTTTTGCTTTCCCTTTCTCGCAGTAACTGTTCAAATAAATAAGAAACAATCAGCAACAAATAAATATATTTCATTTGGGAAGGTTGCAATACGATTTCACATGATTTTATTTTACCCAATCTGCAGGACTTGCTCAAATATCTGCTCTTTGGGGGAAGTGTGCTAGGTTTGTTTACATGTTCCACCGTGTGCTCATTTGCTCTGAGCTCTCCCCTCTGCGGGGTACTCCTTGCACTGCAAAGCCATTGTGTGGGTGCTTTTCTATTTCCTCCACTCTAGCAACAGTTTAAAGTAATGTGTTTTAGCTGTTATCTCATTAAGCACATGAGATAACATGAATAATCCAATTTAGAAAGTGATATTATTTTATTATTACTTTTTTGTAAAATCAATGTATCCCTTCATTGCAGAGATCATGTCTACTAATATAATGATGCTGAATTTATTTATTTGATTTTAGTTTTATTTTAAAATATGCAATTTTCCTCTCTTACCTCCTCATACTGGGAACTTGAATACTCTTTTCCCCTTCCCCTGGGGTGATAACTTACAACATCTACTGAAGCACTCCTGGTTAAAGGTGGCCAAGTGTGTCCACATGTTTATTGTCCCTTGACCAAAATTATGGTCAAGGAAATTTTTCCAGATTCCTTTATTGTCGCAAAATACACTTGACATAAAACTTATTAATTTTAATCAATTTTAGGTATATCTATATTTCGTGCAACTATCACCACCATCCATCTCAAGACCCCTGTTCATCTTGTAAAATTGAAGCTCTGTGCCCATAAATGAACAATTCCCCTTTACCCCTCTCCCTGTCCCCCGGCAACCACCATTCCACTTTAAAAAATCTTTTCTTTTTGCCCACATCAATGGAATATCGTTCAGCCTTTAAAAAAAAATTAAATTTGATTTTATTTTTCTTACATTATCCAGGCAAAGTTTTAGGGGCTACATGATTTTACAAAGATTCTTACCAAAAATCAGTTCTCCGTGCCTAGCACTATTTATCTGCCCAGAAGCAGTCACTTTCAACTATTAGCTATTTTCTTTTACCTTATCATCTCTATCATTCAATCAGATAATAATACTCGTTTGTTATTTTTCAATTTTAAGCATTATGTTATTTTTACAATGGAAGATGAAAATTTCTATCATTTTCATAACTTCCCCCACAACCACTACACCCTAGTGTCCAATACACATACTCAATACATATACCCACTGCAAATATGCATGCAGTACATACATCCTTCTGAGTTACAGCATAATTTTGGATAGATACGCATTTATTTTTATTATGATAATAAATGCTTGCCTTTGATAAGTTACTGTTTCTTTCAAATTATTTTCCCTCTTTTTTTATTTGGGTCTATATTGCATGGTAGGTACTTTTCTAAAATGTTTAATGACGTTGGGCTGACTACTGATAGTAAAGAGTTGGCCTTTAGAATGCCAATTGGGAGCTTTGTGTGCATGGACAGGTTTGTCAAATATGGCTCCCTGGTAGTATGGTATGATTGGATACTTTTTGGAGAAACCACCAATATCAATATCTAATTATTTTAGGTTTCCTGGAGAACAATTTTTATATCACTTGCTTAGAGGGTGTAAGCCTAGTTTCCAAGGCTCTAGGATCCACGAGATGGACACAGCTGGGAGATTAATCACCATGGAAAGCCTTTTCAATCCCATTAGTCATCAGGAAAAAGCAAATTAAAACTACAATGTGGTACAACCATATGTATCAGATAATATGTGTTGGTGAAGATAGGGAGAAAGGGAGCAATTAGTCTATAGTACTGATGGGATTATGAATTGGTAGGACCACATTAGAGAATGGTTTATCAGTATCTACTAAAGCTGAGCATATGCATGTCCTACAATTTAGCAACTTGCCCTTCTTAGTATATACTCAACACATATGTGTGTATATACATTCATATAGATTTCAATTAGAATTAAATATGGATGAATCTTATAATGTTGAGCAAAAGAAGCTAGAACAAGAAATCATATATAGTAATTGCATTTCTGTAAGTTCAATAACGAGCAAAACTAATCTATGTTGTTAGAAGTCAGGATAATAGGAATCGGATGAGAGCACAAGGTAGGGCTTCTGGGAGGGAGAAATGTGCTGATTTGTTTGTTTGTTTTTCAGTGTTGTTTGCTTAGCTATTTTCAATGACAAAAAATGTTCTCACACTCCTAACCAAAGACTGATTGCCCTGTATCTGTGATAACAAATAGCCACCAGCACTGGTTTTAAACTTCTTTAGACGGTCAAAAACTCACCTCAGCGGATGTGCTTTTATAATCAGTGACAGCCTCTTGCTTCCGAAAGTCCGTTTATCAGGAATGAATTTTCTGCAGTAAGCACACCTCTGACAACTAATCAATACAAACGCTCACCTGAGTGAACACAACGGCTAATGTTAACTCAGTTAACCTCGAAAAGGTGTCAATACAAGACTTTCACACTCCCCCCCAAAAGTCTGTATAAGATCAGCAGTCTGCTCTGCTCAGAGGCACTGTGCCTGACAAGTACAACTCTCCTTCCTAAAAATAAGAAATAAATACAACAATCTTTTATTTTAGATGCTGGTCTTGTCATCCTTTGTTTATAGATTATAAACATTTATTCTACCGCATACTTATGATAGGTATACTTTTCTTTTATATAGAGATTACAAAAGTGTTTTTAAAAATTCAAAAGGACATCTACTTCTAACCAACATGAAAGAATGGGGACCAGACTTAACTCTATTGTCTTAAATCTTAAATAATAAAAAACGTAGACGAAATATATAAATCACTGAGTTTCAAGACAGTGGACATTAGTCAATGAAGGACAGAGAACCCTGAGAGGAGGGAAACAAACTGACCTTTAGGATTGCCTCGCTTACTGCCTTGAGAGACTTTCTAGGCCACAGCAAAAGGAGGAAGAATCCGGTGGAGCCTGATGGACTCTGATGTGAAGAGACAAGGCTAAGGAACTCCATTTTTTAAAGGACCCAGGAAATTCTGATGTGCATGATCCATGAAGCATCGTTTCAATTGTTCTATGAATGTTACCTTCATGCTTTTTCCAGTAACTAGAGACTGATTACAGCATGTTCTTAGCAAATTACTTTAATGTCTTCTGTAAAAATGGGAATAATAATAGCAATGACCTCATGAAATTACTTAAGAGAAGTTAATGAATAGGTATAAAACTCACAGAATATAGTCTAGCTAATGGAATTTTATCAGTGCAATCTATTCTTACTAGTCTATAAACAAGTTGCAATCAGGGATTGGCATAGCTTTCATGCCCGAAGAGAAACCAGGGTCAGCCATGGGGCATTAGATTGTTGTTTAGGTTCCTCATAATATGCTGTGAGAGACTTTGAGATTATCTGGTGGATATCAGGTGATACAGCTGTATATGGAAAGTTTCCCCGTTATTGGTGATATGACATAGAGACTTGCTAAATGTGTTCATTACAAACTCGGGTAATCTACAATGTACTCTCAAAATTCTTAATAGAAATTATATGACATACTATGTATAAATCTTTTCTAGATGACATCAAAAACAATTGTTTAGCTTTCTTTAAGTGTAAAATACCCTCAATATTCTGACACTATTTATAAGACAAATTACTTGCCATTGTTTTGAAGAAAACCTTTTTTTTTTCAATCCTTACCCAAGGATATGTTTATTGATTTTATAGAGATGAAGGGAGAGAGAGCGAGAGAGAGAGAGAGAGAGAGAGAGAGCGAGAGAGCAAGAGAGAAACATCGATGTGAGAGAGAAACATTGTACTCGCCCTGACTTGGGATTGGACCTACAACCTAGATATACTAGTATGTTCCAACAGGAAATCAAACTCACTTTTGGTGCATGGGAGGATGTTCCAATCAACTGAGCTACCTGGTCCTGGCTGGAAGAAAGCCTTTTTAAAATAATGACAATAAATGGCAGTTCTTTTTCTGCTCTCTTTTGTAGTGACAAAAAGGATTGAACAAAATTTTATGAAAATAACTCAGCTGCATTATACTATCATTTTGACATATGCTTCCGTCTGGAAAACTTGGGACCTTTTGAACTTTCTCTAAAAACCCACTGGACAGAATGGATTAGTTGACAGAGAGAAGCCAAATGTTATGGGCATCTAAAATGAATCACAAAGGTTTTACTAGTTACTTTAGTACAATTTCAAACTGTACATGAGATTGAATGCTTTAGACATTTGAAACCTTGACAATAGGATTTCCCAGAAATCCTGGCAGAGTACGTATTAATCTAAAGAAAAGAAGAAAGCTTGAAGCCAAGATAGCCTTTAATGTTCTCTCCACAAGAGACAGCCAGATGGCTGTGTAATAATACTTTAAACGAACACTGCTACCACTTATAAACTCTAGATTTTCAATTTCAGCCTGGATATTAATCCCCTGACTCAATATAAGAGATTCTGTTTTATAATTATACTCACATATAATCTTTAGTTCTATTTATGTCTAAAGGTTATTTAAAGAAAGACCTCTTAAAAGTATTTTTTGTCAAAGACAAGGAATTTTGAAAAAAATAATATGTCACAGAAAAAATTAATATATATATTTATTTATAATTTTCAGATACAATTATATTCATTTCAAATACATTCCTAATACATTTCAAATGAAAATTTTTGTTTGCTGGAGCTATCTTCATACCGTAGAGAGTGACCTGTTGTAACTGTGTTTTGCTTATTTAATAAATTCAATTAATGAAAAAAATTCTCAAGACCATAAATAGTCCTAGAAGTACTCATCCAGAAACATAGTGAATTAATTTATTTTTTAAATGCTGGTGTTTCAGTGCAATACAGACAGTTGCTTCTCTAAATGCATTTACTAGTATAAGGCCCTGGTCCGGTAGCCCAGTTGGTTAGAGCATTGTTCCAATACACTAAAATTGTAGGTTCGATCCCCGATCAGGGTACATACAAGAATAAACCAATGAATGCATAAATAAGTAAAAGAACAAATTGATGTTTCTTTCTCTTTTTCTATAACATAATTGAAATTTAAAAAATACATTTGTATCTGGGGTCTCTGAGGGAAACAGAGAGGTCACTGAGAGTAAAAGACAGTCAGAGAAACACAGGCAAAGATTTCAAAACAGTGAAGAATTGCTTTATTTATGCTAATTGGATAGTGGTCCCTCTGTGTAATGAAATTATATATATAATTTTTTCATTTACTTTCCACTTACCCCCTCTTCTAATCATATAATTGGCTTCTGCTTAACCACAGTGAGATTCCTATGACTAAAGTAAATAGCTTCTGCTTATAATCTTTCTCAGCACTGTGTGCTATATGTAATCTACTTCTCTGGGAGCTGTCTCCTTTGGAATATATGACCCTATACTGTCCAGACAAATAATATTTTTTTATTCCTTCTGTTTCACTGAAAAATATTTGCTCCTTTCTAGATCCCTCTTTTAACCTACATAAGTATGTATTTCTGCCTCAAAATATCTTAATTCTGATAGTGCTTAACAGAGTGAATTCTGATCTGCCACTCCAATTATATTCCAAATATTTTACATACTGTACATTTAAACCCATTTCTCTTGCCCACTATTGAAAAAATGTTTCTCTTTAATTTTTCTATAATTTCTGAAATTCACCGTTGAAAGTGCATATTAATTTTAACTCATAAATCTCATTTTTCTTAAAACTTATTCCACAAAGTCTTACAAAGTTTTATATAAAATATGATTTTCTTATTTTATCCTCTTTATTTCAACTGGACTGGTCTTAATCTGGATACTTTCTAAACCTAAATGTTAAGCATCTTCTTAGCTAGATGCCTAATCTCAGTTTCCCTGTAACCAGTCTTTGTCAGAAAAAAGTTTCTTCATGAGTATTTCCACATTTCTGCATAGTCTGGGCTTTGTGAACAGAGAACTGACAACCTAGATTAAAGGATGATTGAATGGTAAACAGTCTTCGAAGTTAAAAATAATGAATTGCTCTGGAAAGACTTAAAGACTATCTCCCAAAGCCATTTGCTTACATTTTAAAGGTCGTAAAACCCAGTGATAATTTTTTTCTTTCCCTCAAATACTTTTGCTTACTTCCAGGGCAGTAGTACCCTTCTCTCCTCCCTTAGAGAAGTTAGAGAACTGGTTTACTTTAGAGTAGTGGTTCTCAACCTTCCTAATGCCGCGACCCTTTAATACAGTTCCTCATGTTGTGGTAACCCCCAACCATAACATTATTTTCGTTGCTGCTTCATAACTGTAATTTTGCTACTGTTATGAATCATAATGTAAATATCTGATATGCAGAATGTATTTTCATTGTTACAAATTGAACATAATTAAAGCATAGTGATTAATCACAAAAACAATATGTAATTATATATGTGTTTTCTGATGGTCTTAGGCGACCCCTCTGAAAGGGTCGTTCGACCCCCAAAGGGGTCGCGACCCACAGGTTGAGAACCGCTGCTTTAGAGCATTGAGCAAAAGTCTCTCTCTCTCTCTCTCTCTTTTTCTCTCTCTCTCTGCCTTTTTTCCCCAATCCCTTCATCCCTTCTTCCTTTACTCTGTCTCTCTTTGCCTTCTTATAAAAGTACCAAGTCTCAGAATTTTGGGGTTCTTTCCTTATGATGCAAATTACACTAAGGGAACAAATGACATCAGATACTCATTGAACTTTGCATGGGAAATTGGGGTGTGGCACTGCTAAAATGCTGTGAATAAAATGGTCTATTTTCTGATCAATAGATGTTATGTTTCCTGCAAAGAGTGATTAATTAAACAAAGAAACAACATCTTGAGTAATCCTGCAAAATAAATATTGTTTAAACACTCAATTTAGCCAATTATTTGCGTAAAATATTAGGGAATAAACATATTTTCTTTAGTACTAAGCTTCCAGAATCGTTGTTATTCCACATATGGTCATATACTCTAGTTATTTTTCTTTGTTTTATAAGCATATTACGTTTATTATTGCTTCAGGGGAATATGAAACTTTCCCTTTAATAATTAGTATGGTAACAATAAGATAGCACTATGGAAAAAGATAAAATTGGATCCATAACTTATTTGATAGGCCAGGATAAGTAAAACAGAGAATTAAATGTAAAAATTAAACCATAAATGTATCGTAAGAAAATATGGTTGATTTTCTATATGAACTCAGAATTGGCGAAACTTGTCTAACTATAACACAAAATCCACAAGCATAAACTTAAAAAAAAAGCATGGAAAAGACACTGTAAGCAAAGTAAAAAGGGAAATAAAGCCTGTTTCACAGTGTTGACACTTACATTACAGACAAAGGTTTACTATCTCTAATATACAAAGAGTTCTGAAAATAAAAAACACATGAATGTACAAACATAGTAGAAAATTCAGGTAAATAAATGAATAGGAAAAACAAATGTGAATGCCTCTTAACAACATAAAAGTATGTTCAACCTTTACTTCCTGATAAAAAGACAGTGATCTTATAGTTCTTTTTATTGTTTTCTGATTTAGATTGCTGAACTTCCCTAATCTAGGAAAGCATTTTTTTAAGTCAAATTTGGGGAGTTTTTACATTTAAATAGTTTTTCTACCTCAATAACTACTTTTCTCTATCTTTGACTCTAATTACATGTATATTATAGATTTCTGATATTATTTCATAGGTAGCTAAAGGTCTATTTTTCTTCAGTATTTTCAGATTTTCACTGACATATTTTTCTAATCAGTTATTAAGCTCATTCAGTGAATCTTCATTTCAATTATTTTACCTTTTATCTCTAAAATTTCCATTTCATTTATATTTCATACTTTGTTTCGCTGGTCAAATTTCTTAAAATTTACTGACTACTTAAGACCATATTTTTTACTAATAATTTTTAAAATCATCACCCAAAGATATGTTTTTATTTATTTGAGAAAGTGATCGAGAGAGAGAGAGAGAGAGAGAGAGATCAATGTGAGAGAGAATCACTGATTGGTTGCTTCCCATTTACACTGGGACCAGGATGGAATTTGCAATCTAGGAATGCGCCCTGAATGGGAACTAAACTTTTAGCCATTTAAAAAATCAATTTTAGCCCTAGTTGGCTTGGCTCAGTGGATAGAGCGTTGGCCTGTGGACTGAAAGGTCATGGGTTCCATTCCGGTCAAGGGCATATGCCTGGGCTGCAGGCTCGGTTCCCAGTTGTGGGGCATGCAGGAGGCAGCCAATCAATGATTCTCTCTCATCATTGATGTTTCTATCTCTCCCTCCTTCTCCCTTCCTCTCTTAAATCAATAAAATATATATTTAAAAAAAATTAAAAATAATAAAATAAAAAATCAATTTTAAGTTCCTTTTAATCCAATTTTCATAGCTGCTGATGTTCAGGTTCTATCATTACCAGATTCCACTGTAAAGTTTTATTATTAGTAATTGATTCCAAAACCTTAGTTAAGCAACCAGGCAGCATCAAAGATTCATTTTGGTCTCCTTTACAGAAGCATAATTTTTATTTCTAATAATAATTTAGTCATATTTTTAGTTAACAATGAGTCAGTGGTCTTCTAAGGAATCCAATTTTGGTACCAACTGTACTAATGAGCTGGTACTCAATTGCTAAATAAAACTTGAAGTGACATTACTTAAAAATCTATAATTTATTACAGGAAAAATCATATAACACCACACAATGATTTAATTATATAATATAAAATGATTTCACATAATTAAAATAAGCATATGCATCATAGCCAATCTAGAGAGGCCAAGCTCCAATCTAGAAATATAAATTCCAACTGTCTTCCTTTGTATAGACCAGTATGGATGCACTTATTCTCCTAGATCAGGAATTGCTGTTATGTGTGTAGAATACCTCAGAACACAAAAACCCAAATGAAGCCTCAATCAGGGTTTCTTATATCCTGCTGGTACTTGTTACATATTCCTATTATGTAACAAGCCTCAATGACAGAGCCCTCAAGGTGTTTTTCACGGAGACCAGTTGCAAATCATCAATTTCACTGTTGTCAATAAGTAATACTGAAAGCTGATATAAACTGCTCAAATCTCCTCAGACCCATGATTACAGAACTATTAATCACTATGATTTATGCTTTGACGGCATCAGTACCTTGGACATTCTTATTTCAGTAAAACATCTCAGGCTAATATCAATCCTGCTATAATTAACCCTTATAACCTAACTACTATATTAATATCTTCTTTTAATATCACAATAGAATGATCATTAACTCTAATCTACTGCATTACCCTGCAAACATTCTTGCATAGTATTTATAGTGAGAAGCTTGTTTGACAAATAGCTATAAGTAACAATAATTTAAGTGTTGGCATACATAAAATTTTACAACTGCTCTCTTCACTCTGTGATCCCCATTTCTTTTTTATCATCTTACTCATTATGAAGATACAGAGAGACTTTCCATTAGCACTTCACCAATAGCACACAACCTATTCTGCTTAAACTCGGTGGCTGTTCTATTGCTGGAAGCTCTATTTTGATCCTTCTGATCTATAGTTATGAAGCATTTGTTGTCTCTTCTAAACTCCTTTGCTTGAAATATTTACCATAAAACCCTAATAACACCTATAAAACTTATGAATTTGCTGATATGTAGTCTCTTGGATGTAATAATTTCTAATGTGTCCACCCACCCCCAAAGAAATACAGTCACTTCTATCCTTTTGTCTTTTGTCTTCAGTGTTCTGTTCATGAAAAACATTCCTATTGTAAAATGTGCCTGTTTGTTATTGGGTTATCAGGGTACATTTAAGAAACTTTCAAACATTTAAAAAACTGAACAAAACATATAGCTTTCACACATGGTCTCATATTTAACATTTAATGATCAATTTCAGTTTACTCTTCTATGCATTTCTTTCCGTTCCATCTGTATTATTTACCATTCGCTGAACTACTAACTGTGGCAATCAAGATTAGGCAATCTAATTGGCCAGGCTTAAATAATAGACTGTACCGATACCGGCTGCACTTAAACTACAGGAAATGGTTATCCACTATTTGCAAAGATACATGTTGTTATCAGGAAAAAGGGAAAGGAGACCATGCTGGGCAGCAAAAGCCATAGTTACCATGGCTCTATAGAGAGAGAGAAATTGTAATAGAAAGAATGTAGGAGTAGGAAATGAGACATGTTCACAGCAGGAAGCTGCTCAAATAAGTAAGTTTTGGGATTTTTTTAATCCTCTAAATACTAGGCTGAGACTGTAATTTTCTAGGTTTGACTTATCTTCTGCTCAGTATTTCCAAAGAAATAATGCCTTTAAAGCTTATTACTCAAGAAATAAGAAATCCTAAAATAAAAATTCAACTTTTTTTGTGAAAGTGAAAGGATGATGCAAGTCATGTCCTGAATAATAGATTTTGCCTCCTGCTCAGCCATCTTTAATTCCCTACTAAGTAAAGGCAATAGAGTGGAAGCTTAACGGAAAAAATTCTGGGGTGGGGGTGGGAGTGTGGAGGTGGTGTCAGGAAGAAAACAGAAGGGCTTATTTAATTACCCAAAATACATTTCTATTTTCTTTTACCAAGTTTTCTTGTGACTCACTAAAGGGTCTGACATGAATTTAAACATGTTCAATCTATTATAATATGGTCTATAATGAATCTTATTGTTTAAGAAGATGAATATTTGAAAACAGTCATTAGGACTTATAATAAAGAGGAAGCAAGAAAAAAGCATAAGTCTTAAAGCAGGGCTTAAAATCCATTGATGGCTTGTATACAAATACATATTTTATAGTGGTTTTACTAATTTGAGAGCTCTACTAATATTTTTAAAATACTGACTTCACAAATGTAGAATGGGAAGTCTGATTTTCTTCCAAATTAATATTTCCAAAATATCCCTGGATAATCATGAAACTAAAATATGCTTGAATCTAACAGTTGGTTAGTAAACTTTTAGAGAGGTTTCAGTAGGGACCTAAGTATATCTGTACAATAATCAGAAAGGATTATCTATAAAATAAATATTCAGTGGGCTGCTTCTTTATTTCTTATAAAATATTTCTTAATTTGAGTTGAAGAAACATAGGAAAGAGGTTGTGGTTTGTGCTACTTCAAATCCTTTGGCCTCTTAAGAAAACTAAGTAAAGTAGACTCAGGCAAATTACCAGTTACAGAGTTCAAAACAATGCTTATGAAGATGCTCAAGGAACTTAGTGAGAACTTCAACAGCATAAAATGGGACATGGAAAACATAAAAAAGAACCAGTCAGAGACTGAAATGAAGAATAATTACACAGAATTAACAGTAGAGTAGATGAAGCAGAGTTTCAAATCAGTAATTTGGAACATAAGGAAGCAGAAAACACCCAATTAGAACAGCAAAAAGAAAAAAAGAATACAAAAAATGGGGATAATGTAAGGAGCTCTGGGACAGCTTTGTTTTACACCAAACTCTATTCTCAATAGGAAAAGGGAGATGAGCTAAGGAATATAGCTATTAAAGTAAGTCATTATAGCTCTCTTAAAAGGAATATTTATTCCTCTTGGAAGTCACCATGCACAAATAACACAAACATATAAACTGAAATGAAAGTTTTCTTTAAGGGTTTGGGGCAGGCCGGCTTTTAGTAGTTTCCTCATTAGAACCCACCGGTAGAGAGAAGTATCATTTTTCCCCTTGATGCTCAAGATGGATGATGCTCACATGTCCAGCGTGCTCCCATGGGCAAACCCAGTTTGTGTTTTCACACAGATAAAACAGACTGCAGGATATGTGTGGTTCCTGGAGAAATAGATTGGCAGTTCTAGTCAAGCAATTTTTGCTTATGCAAGTTATAACTATTGATACTTAACACATTAAAAATTAAAACCTGGCATTTTAAAATATTTATTAATTTATTTTAAAATAACAAGAAGAAACCCCATTATATATTAACCTAAATAATATATTTCAGCCAAAAAATGTTTTCCCAAAAATAATATGAGAAGGATGCTATTGTTTACATGTGTGCAAATCCCTTTCAAGCCACGCTAATAGAAGATAGGTGTGTACTGTATCTGCTGCTATAGTCAAAGTATGGGGATATGTTGTTTATTTATTGCAGAATAAATAAAATTCAGCCTCACTCACTCATATATACATTTGGGAAAGGAGAACCTTAAAATCCCTGAAAACTCCAGAGTTTTAAAATCATGACACATAACTTCCGACACACCTTACATTTTGGTTCACAATTCATTAGTAATGAAAGGGACTGATTTTAAAGCTTGCAATGAAGGAATTTATCAGAATAGAAATAATTGACTTGATCATTATGGTTGTGTATGTTTTAGTTACTTTCTAAATGTATCCCTACAGGTAAAAAGCTATTTATCCGGTATCAATCTATGTGATGAAAATGGGTACAATTATTTTTTCTTTCACTGCCAGTGGCTTTACCAGAGGGAAAGTTAAATCTACAATACTGTGATGTTAAATTATATCCTATTTTCACTGCTGTAAACAGTTTGAAGAAATAGTGATTAATTGTGTTTTACTATATTTTTCTCTCCATTCCAATAATATGACCAGATATTTTGTGGAAATGAAAATAGAAATTCATGAAAACAACCTTCTTAAATAAGTTTTAACTCACCATCTGCATTAAAATATTCTTTTAAAAAATCTTAAAGTTACTAAGAAATTTAGACTAGGTCACTGGTACTCAAAATGTGTGTAAGGATCTTGGGGTGTCCCTGAGACTCAAAATGTGTGTAAGGATCGTGGGGTGTGTGTAGTGGTTCACAATGTCATAACAATTTATTATTGCTAGCTACATGACAGGTGGTATCATTATGTTGACAACTAAGAATATACGGGAGAGGGCAAAAGTAGGTTTACATTAAGACTATGTGAAGCACAGTTTATTCTTGTATTATTATTTAGTAATGATTATATTATTTATTTATATTACAACTATAAACCTCCTTTTGCCTACCTCTATATGCTTGCATATTCTTTTGCTCTAAAATTTTCCCAGTTTTAGGTTCTAATAGGATAAATATTGATGGGATAGAACTCACATAAATAAAGCCTTTTTATGATCCTCAATAACTTTTAGGAGAATAAAAGGGAAAAGTTTTGACAGTTGCAGCATTAGGTAATTTGGAGGGGAAGGAATAAAATTGGAGTGTCTTTGGGGTCTAAGAAGGGTCATGGTGATAGAGAGGAAGTAAACTTTCCATAATTGGGAAGTAGCAGCGATCAGCTTGACATAGCAAGGCCTCTGGGTGGTGGCAGGATCTCAGAGGGCCCAGTAAGAAGCCCTAAGCACGTTGTCTCTGCCAAGATTCAGGCACTGCGGCTTGCAAAGGGTGTAGCTGAATTGCTTGCCTTCATGGAAAGAGATGAGCTTGAGCAACTAGAATTTCAGGAACAACCATGATGTACTGAAGTAAAGTACAAAGAGGCTTTCTCTCTTTTTTTAGGCCACTTGTGTAGTCATTTATTGTTCCAGTAATCCCATTTCATTTCTCTTTGGGAAAAATTCTCTGGTGTGTCTAGTCTTGGCATGAGAAAGATTACATGTGCCTCATCTTCATTATAGAAGTCAGAGTTCCCCTCCTTTCATACCTTGGGTATAGCCAGGCGGTCGGCATGAGACTAAACTAAGGTCTGACAATTGCATGTGCTTTTCTGGGACTGTAAATGTTGAACCAGTGACACCAGTGACATAGAAAGTGAAGAGGAGCCTAGCATGTGACACACACGGTGGAGTAATCATTAATTTAGTCAAAGGGAAACTTCATGAGCCGTTAAATTATAGGACAGATTTTTTTCTTTGAATCCAGATTCGAATTATGTTTGCTGAAAAGGATCTGAATGAATACTTATCAGAAGGAAGATAATTATTCAATAAGAAAGCTGACTGAGCAGAAGAGTTTGCATTGAAGTTGGTGAAATTTTCTTGAAATTTAGTCAGAACTAAATAAACACCATCATGTTGGTAAGGTTGAGCCATTCTGTGCAAAAATAATTTTCTGCTGATTTATGTGAAGAATGAATTTGAATGATTCATGAAGAAGCAATTTAAAAAGAACAAAGGAAGAAAGAGGAAATGTCTTTGCTAAGCTGGATAAGCAGTACATTTTGAAAGTAAAAGCAGAAAAAGATAATGGCCTCTAAAATGAAGGAAAATGTATAGATTTCAGAATGCTGGAGTTATAATTTTCAAACTCAGTGACTTCTTAAAGTAAAATAAAAGTGCAAAATGTAAGTTTTACTACTAAATAATGAAGATAAACTTGATTGATTTAAAGGCTAGCATATATTAAGGTTATGTTCATATGTTTTACTTTTGAACTGCCTTGATACCTTTCTTTTTCAAAATGAAATGACACTACGTATTTTTAATGTCTTTGGGTTTCAATGGAATTTGATAAAATGAAGAAAATATCCTAAGGTTTTCAGTATTTTAAAATTTATTTTCAGAAATAGAATGCAGTAATAAAATCAGTACTCTAAATAAAGGCAATCTTTCAAAAATCTGTGCTTCCAGATGAGATGAACATAGTCTAAACAGAATATCCTTCAGCCAACCCCCCAAATATATACTGTATAATGTATTTATTTACATTAATTTACATTAATTTTACTAAAGTTATTATGATAATAATTTGGGTGAGATCAAATGACTTTCCTCCTGCATCATTTATAGATACAAGAGGAAGTCTTGAAACATACCAAGAAAAAAATGTTGCTAAATTTGAAATGAGTTGTCAAGGATATTTGCCATAAATAAACTTATTCTCTATTAAATGTAGCTTGGTGTCATAGCCAGTGTTTATTTTGTCAGCATCAATTCATGTGTCTTCAGATTAAGCAGCTGCTACAAGCTGCCAGTTGCAGAAATGCATGACTTTTAAGTTTTCCAGCCAAAAATCAAGAAAATTTTCTTCAGTGTGGTAATTAGGGTTAGTGTTAGGGCTAGAGTTAGGGCTGGGCTGGGCTAGGGTTCCCTAGGGGTATGGTTAAGGCACAAGGAGCTCAGCCTCTCAGCAGAGGAGCTCAGAGATGGCCTGGCATGGGGGGTTAGCGTTAGGGCTAGGGTTTTGGTTAGAGTTAGGGCTAGGGATAAGGTTAGGGTTAGAGCTAGGAATAGGGTTGGGGCTAGGGTTAGGGTTAGGGTTAGGGCAAGGGCACAGTTAGGTCTAGGGCAGCCGTGGGCAAACTACAGCCCTCGGGCCGAATCAGGCCCGTTTGAAATGAATAAAACTAAAAAAAAAAAAAAAGACCATACCCTTTTATGTAATGATGTTTACTTTGAATTTATATTAGTTCACAGAAACACTCCATCCATGCTTTTGTTCCTGCCCTCCGGTCCAGTTTAAGAACCCATTGTGGCCCTCGAGTCAAAAAGTTTGCCCACCCCTGGTAGGGCTAGATTAGGTTTAGGGGTATGGTTAAGGCACAAGGAGCTCAGCTTCTCAGGGGAGGAGCTCAGAGATGGCCCGGCATGGGGGGTGCTGGAGAAGAGGGTGCAGGCTGTAACTGTTTTGAGGGGGCACAGGACTGGGATCCGCTGAGCTTGGCCTGGGGGATCTGGTCCTCACCTGGTGAGTGGGCTCCATGCTGACCTCTGGAAGATCAGGGGTGGTGCCCTAGAAAGTGGGTTTTAAACACCTACATCCAGGTGGTTTTGAGGTAGGTGAGGAGCAGATCACGGGGAATCACTGAAAACACCAAGGCCCTGGAAGGCTGGAGCCTGTGGCGGAGGCTCCAGGTTGCCTCCACCTGGGCACTGGAATGTGGGTGAATGTTGGCTCAGGCCAAGGGAGGATGGGACCTGAGATGTGAGGCAGACCGTCCTTCCTAGAGCCCCGGGAATCCTCTCTGTCCTGGTTAGAGCCCTGAGGGCTGGGCTGTCTGTGACTGATTATTGACCTTTTAGGGAGTCTATAACGCAACGGTTGGCATGCCACTGCAACATCTTCAAGACATAAATGGATAGCCACTAATAGAAATATCATTACAATGCATTTTCAGAAATCTAAAGCATATTGTGCGAATAGATAGCGTTAGGGCTAGGGGTAGGTTTAGGGTTAGGGTTAGGATAACTAAAATATTTAGAGTGACTAAAATATTAGAGACACTGATGTTTCAAAGAAGTTATACATTTATATTCTCTTTTACATCAGGGATGATCTTACATAATGTTCTATAATCCACCACATCAACTCAGATACTGTCTTGATAATAATTGCTTGTTTTGTGAGAACAATCTATAGATTACTCAGAAACTTAACCTATGAAAATTTGCCTGACTTCTCGATTGTGTCCTTCTTGATTCAATTTTTAGCTGTTTCTTCAATAAAGGTCACAATAATTATTCTCAAGTGTAATTAATAAATTACACAAAATATTAATTAAGTATAATAAGAGTTAATACAGAAGCTTTTGTTTATTTTTCTTTTTTATTGTCATTATTTTTTATTGCTTAAAATATTACAAAGAGTAGTACATTTGTCTCCTTTTCTCCTTTTTTTCCCCCCCTTGACCTTCCCCCAGCCTCCCTTACCCCCCAGTGTCTTGTGTCTATTGGTTACGCTTATATGCATGCATACAAGTCCTTTGGTTGATGGCACAAAAGAAAATTTGCTAAATATATGAGTGGCTGATTACATTCATGGAAATCAGTATTAGATTAAAAAATATTCTTATTTAAGAAATATTTATGAATTGATTACCATAGACCAGCCACTACTTTATGTGCTAGAATACAGAAATGAACAAAACAGAGAAACACCCCTACCTCATGAATTTTTCATTCAGTAAAGCAAAGAGAATAATAAGGATAAATAGAAAAGAGAAACCTGAATAAAAAGAGATATTTAGTGGGGGGGATAGTGCAAAAGATTAACAGTCCTCTACAGCATCTTCCTCTCCAGCTTTGTAAGATAAAAACTGATCTTCGGAACAAAATCACAAGGCAACTCAAGGTAGTGAAGCATCCAAAGAAATTAGACCACATTATACTATATATGCTACAGTTGGCAAAATCAGGTTACTGTTCTGAATCCGAGTTTCTAGGACATCTTTACATTGTCATTACATAGAGACCTACATGATCCTTTGTATGACATAATCCGACATTAAAATTAGAAATTAGATTTCATCACCTGTCCCTAATTGCCTAGTTCCCCTGACACTCAGCATGGAGAACCTCTCCTCCTGGTTTCTTACACATCCTCCACGAGACCATTATGCATCCTCGAGGAAATGATTTCTCTTCCTGATTTTTTTATGCAAAAATGCCCACATAAGATACCCAGTGTTCTATGACTTTTAAAATTTACTCAGCAAAATATTGTGGACATTTTTCCATATCAGATTAAAAAAGGTTCCCCAATTTTGTATAACTCCACAGAATTCAATTTTACGGATGCAGCATGTATTTGCTTTTGTTTGTTTGTTTCAACCTTTCCCTGATAGTTGATAGGCAACTATTGACATCACTCTAACTAAGTAAAGATATTGGAGCATTTTTAGTGGCATTTTATTGTAATTACTTAAAATGTTGCATTTTTCACTTGGCTTCATTATTTTTTAATCTGGCAGAAAAATATGCTTCACAAATGTTACTATTTAGTTTGAACATATCATTTTATTTTAGGAAATATGTTTGGATTTGTTGCTTGCACCTAATCTGGTTTTCTATAAAAATAACTATATTGCAAATCCTCTCTAAAATAGTATGGAAAAGAGTGGGATTCAATCCACCTGGGAGGAAATTGATTGGAAGGAGTGAAAATAGGACTGTGTTAAAATAGGCCAGATTGAATGCTAGGGCTAGATAAAGATCTATACTACCTATGAGATAAAGATAAAAATGTGATGGGGGTTTGCTCTATTATAATAATAGTCTCTTGAAAAATATATTTCATACATTGTTGAAATAAACATTTTATGATAATAAGTTCTCTTAATGGGATGAGAATATGAGAACATGGAAGTCCATGGGTGAAAGAAAGATGGCAAGGTGCGAAGGAAGAGGAGCATCTGGTAGAAGTAAATATGTACTTATTGTATGCCTGTCTCTTCCTACCTTTGTCTCTCCTTATCAGGAGCCAGTTTTCCTTTGGGGGGGGGTGTCATTTATACTAATTTTTTATTTACACCTAATGGTGTGACAGCCATACAGTTGGAGGTAAGACTGAATTCACCCCTGACTCTGGGAACAGAGTATGTCTCTTCCAAAAAAAAAAAATCTGTTCTGGTTAATCAAGCCTAAGCAATTGGGATAGAACTTGAGACGTGGGTGGGCCAGGAATACCATACCACGAACATTTATCTCTATTTAACCAATAGCCATGTCACCACCAGGAATAGAACCTCCTGTGGTTGAAGATGGTTCTCAGAGGCACACATCCCAAGAGAATCACAGTGAGCTGGCACTGGAGCCCTGTTAACGGCAGAGCGCACTTCCTCTGGAACTTGTAGGAATATGAACCAAAATCTCCATCAATATTTCACTAAGTTTGGTTTGGGTTTTCTGTTTCTTTCCGTTGGAAGTATCCTCAGTGGTATAAATAAAGAGATGGAGGGGGAGAGGAGAGTGGTAGGCAGAGGAGCTGGAAATTAAACTTGGTCTATTGTGCATTTATTTATTTTCAAGAAATTTTCTTGACTATCTTAGTATCATTCTCCTAAAAAGGACAGGTAAACAAAATTCTGGTTATACATCAGATTTGTGAATCTCTATCTATACATATCTTTAGTCTCCCTACCTGGTTTTCTCTCAACACTGGTATTCCTATGCTTTCAATTCTTTATCTTATTTCACTTATATGTCTGTATCCTAATGAAGATACCCCTAGAATCTTTCTCAATTTATGCTGTCAGATTATATTGCCTTCCTATGAAGTTTGATCACTTTTTAGTGTTAACACATTATTTGAAAGTATGCAGCTACTAATCAATTCCATAATTATTAATCAATTCAGGGATACCATGGATAGAATCAGAAAAAAAAATCCACAAGATAGTAACATATTATGCTGTACTATCTCCTGCTAGTTAGTGAGAATTTGAAACAAGAATTATAAAAATAGCCATCTAATAATACACTCAAATACTGCTGAGCAGAGAGAATACTGACTATTTGAACCAAATGCCCAGAACCATTTTCAAAGTCCTCTGGACTTATATTGTATCAAAAAGAGACAGACATTCTAGACAGTCCAGAGACACTGAGAAAAAGAGCCCCAGAATTTGAAAGTAGAGACTATTGCCATAGATTCTTGAAAGTTAAGAAAGACAAGTTGCTTTCTAACTGCTCAGCCCTCGGACCCTTATAAATAAATAATAATAATGTGCGTTTCACCATGAGGTAAACAGAGAGTCTTTGAAGAAGGTAGGCAAAGAGTGTCACTGTATTCTACAATATTTATTACCAAGCAATTATATTCTACATTTGTCAGTGAGTATATATAGAATGTTATTATTTTGATTATAATCAGCTTATATGACAAGAAGTAAGACACACATACATCACAGGTTGCCTGCTATTGTTCCTATGTATACTTCTTTTTATCTGTTTATTAATTATTAATAACGCCCTTTCACTTTTTAAAGTTTTCCTGGCTTGGAAGATAAGTTACATGGTCACAGTTCTTATCTGGGGGTTAGTAATAATTTTAAATATAAGGAAGGTTATCTAGAGGTAAGATGAATACTCTGTTAATACATATAGCAAAAATAATCTTACCATTGCTATCAAAATATCTGCACATAGATTATGAAGTTAGTGAGTTTATTGACAGTTGAAAGACTTATCCTACCAGTTTTCCCTCCAAAAATGTTTCTTAGCCCTCGCTGATTTGACTCAATGGGTAGAGCATTGGCCTGAAGACTGAAGGGTCTCTGGTTTGATTCTGGTCAAGGGTACATACCAGGATTGTGGTCTTGCTCCCCAGTAGGGGGCGTGCAGGTGGCAGCCAATCAATGATTCTCTCTTATCATTGGATGTTTCCATCTCTCTATCTCTCTCTCCCTTCCTCTCTGAAATCAATATTTTTTAAAAATGTTTCTTAATTCTTCTTCTTCTTCCCTATCATAATATATGTTAAAGTACACATTACCAGTGTTAAAATAGCCCACTAGTTGTTGATCGTATCAATGGTACAAAGAGAGCTATTGCTGTAATCAGGATTGGCGAGAGAGGGGTGGGTCAGGGAGGAAGGGAGGACACCAGGAGAAAGGGAAAGCCAAGTAACGTCAGGGGGTAATTCAATACAGTAGGCAGTTAGATATTAACAAAAAGGAAGGGAGCAAAGGGAAGCGGACATGTGCTTAAGGCAGACATTTGATTAAGCCGGATTAACTAGGAAAGGACAGTTTCACTGTTACTGAGGCATGAATAGGCAGGAAAGATGCTTTCCAATCACCCTAGGAAGCAACTGACTCCTTCCTCTGAATGAATGGGGGAGGGAGGAAATGGCAAGGGAATTTCCTTTCTCTGAGCACATGCAAAGCCTTGGAAGCCAAATGAGGAAGCAGAACTCTGAGACATGTGCAGCAGAAGCTAAGATCGTGACCATAAGGAGGAGGAGACGAGGCTAGGAAAGTCTGGGAAATGGATAGGGTTGGAGAAGGTACAGCCCCAGAGAATCCAGAAAATAGATTGGAAGGGAGCAGGGCACAAGCCCAGGAAGAGACAGGACAGAGAATGGGTCGAAACCAAGGAAATATATGGAAACTGGACAAGGAAACCAGCATGCGCCCTCCCTCCGTGGAGCGCACTCCCGCCCTTCTCTGGGGCATGCACTGCACTTTTTTTAAAAAATATATATTTTATTGATTTTTCACAGAGAGGAAGGGAGAGGGATAGAGAGTTAGAAACATCGATGAGAGAGAAACATTGATCAGCTGCCTCCTGCACATCTCCTACCAGGGATGTGCCCGCAACCAACGTACATGCCCTTGGCCGGAATCGAACCCGGGACCTTTTAGTCCGCAGGCCGACGCTCTATCCACTGAGCCAAACCAGTTAGGGCTGAACTGCACTTTTGCTTTCTTTTCTGTTAAACTCTTAAGGGTCTCCACGGACTTGCAACCAGAGGAGCAGTGAGCAGAGGCGGGGGCCTCTCCTTTGGCCTTTGTAACTTCCTTCCTGAGCCCACCAAGTGCTGCCCCATAGCCTGCCCACTCTCTGCCTCTCCAGGGCCACTCATAAAATGTCTCTTTTTACTCTCATAAATCTTGACACTATCGCTTAAAGTCCTCCTACATGCGTGTCGCCGAAATTCTTTTCCTGGGACATGGCCGAAGAATCCTGTTTCCAGACTGTGCTGGGGCGGATCCGCACTGGTCCCAGCCCTCCTCTGGTAGCAAACATATCTTATCCGACTGATCGGCCTTTGTATTGTGATGAATAATAAAATACTGACTATTATAAGAGATAACACAAAAGTAAGAACGTATCCTCCAGAAATGTGTTTATTCATTCAACAGGTATTTAGGCTCTCTTGTAAAGTGCCTACAATCTCATCCTGCTTTATTAAACTCAATAGGAAGCAAATGGAATTTTCCTTTTGGTGTCATGACTCAGATGCTGACCTTAGCATCCTCGAGTGTATATGCTGAGGACCTCAGTCAAAACTTTCATAGGCCATGTAGAAAGCAAGGCTGCTGTGATCGATGCTTTCCCTGGAAGCCGTAACTGCAGCTTTGTGTCTTTATGTGTTACCAGAAACAACATCCACTTACACAAATTACAATTTTATGAGTCACACATTGTACTCTAGGCCCTGGGTTTTATGTGGTTTTCAGCTTTGAATTTTCAGCTGAAGATTTTACAATCTGTTTTATTAGTTAAACATAGTCCTCCTGTTAATCTACATTATGGAGAGCGTCTTCCTAAGTAGAGCTGCTCCTCTAACCCTCCCCATTTATTCCCCCTCATTTGCTTGTTTGTCTAAGTAGGACAGAGAACGACACCATGGCCGTGCTGCCTGGATGCCCAGCTGACTGTGAAATGCTGGACTGCAAGGGCGTTGTTAGGAAGCTGCTGCTGCTGCTCTCACTATAAATTAGCTGCTCATTCCAGGCAAGCAGATAAACAGCCTGGCCTGGATGACGAGGGGATTTTGAGCTCTTTGCGTTATTTGCTGATGATCACGTTCCTAGCCGTATTTCCTTCCGTTTGATTAAAATGCATGTTCCTCTTACCATCGTATCTTGTCATGTGGTTCTACAGATGTTGTTAAGAAACTGTCATACTGAATCACAGGAGTGATTTCAATAAAGGTGAACATTCATCTCTTATTTTCCTCATTGCTTTCAGCTTCCTCTTAGAATGTGACTTTCCCAGAATTTATGACCAAGGGGAAGAGGGTTCTTTATGTTCTTTTTTGTTTTGTTCTTTGTTGTTGTTGTTTTAATCTCTTACCATGAAAAGGTGTCTGTAGTTGAGTCAAAATCCTTTTCTTTAAGCCCTGCTGCAGCTTCTACCAAGTGAAGTTGGTGAGTCAGCTGAGTGGCTGTCTAGCACATTCTTCATCTTAGTAATGGCAATGATACTAATCCCTATGCACCCCACTCAACAGCTCTTTCTCAGAATCAAGGAAGATAGCATAGGAAAAGGATTCTGAATAATATATAGTGCTACAGAAATGGGAGCTAGCACGATAAAGCTCCCGGTTATTTGTTTTCGTTATTTCCCTCTAAACCATAGCACTGTTCAGGAGTACTTTCTGCAGAGGTCAAATAAACACTTGAAAACATGACCACGAGCACTTGTGAGTGTGAGTGATGGATTAGATTTTAAATTTTATTTAGTTTTAATGAAATTTACGTGAACACATCTAGGTAGTGGCTACCTAGAAAGCTCAGCTCTAAAGCATTAAATGGTTTTATTAATTATTACCTTCTAAGACCGGTTTTAAACACTTGCAAATAATCAACGTAATAAGTTAGTCTAGAGGAGATAAGAATTAATGACACCTAGATTAAAATTTAGCCAGGGTAAAGTATTCCAGGTGGGCGAAATAGCATGATTGCATTATGATGTTACCTCTACCTTTCTCTTCCTCCTCCACATGGTGAAATTCTGTTTGTCCCATTTAACTCACCTATTACCACTTTTGAAAAGCAATCCAGAAGTCTTCCTCACAGCTAACCTTTCTCTCGCATAGAACACATCACAGCCTGACACATTATGATTGCTTGTATTTATGTTAATCTCCCCTCTAGACTTTCACTACCTCCAGAGAGACAGTCTGCATATTTATATCCTCTGGTATTGATTTCTCGTGGGCCCTAAATAAATTTGAATGAATAATGTAAACTCTCTTCCCTTTAATAACTCACTAGAAATGGGAGAGAGATATTGAAATGAATCTTTGTTATTCTATTTGATCCATGCTATAATAGAAACCTACTAAAATACAATGAAATAATGAAAAACTTCTTTTTGTGGATAGAAACGGAGAGAATGGAAGCATGTATCCAAATAAATATATTCTGATAAAATTTAGTCTGTGCTAATTTTGTTGTTGTTGTTGTTAATTCTCACTCAAGGATATTTCTATCTTTAGAGAGAGTGGGAAGGAGGGGGAGAGACATGGAGAGAGAAACATAGATGTGAGAGACACACACTGATTGGTTGCCTCCCACACATGCTCAACCTGGCGGGGGGTGGGGAGGAACCTGGGGATTGAGCCTGCAACCGAGGTACCTGCACTTGAGTGGAATAGAACCTGGGACCCTTCAGTCCACAGGCTGACACTCTATCCACTGAGCCAAACCGGCTATGGCTGTGCTAATTTTAAAGAGAGCTACTGGAATAAAGATTAGTAAAAACAGCCTAGTGAAAGAAGTCAGTGAGAGAAAGATAAATACCATATTATTTCACTTATATATGGAATGTAAAGAACAATGTAATTGCCAAACAAAACAGAAACAGACTCATAGATACAAAGAACAGACTGATGGTT
>NW_005871099.1:2568809-2615357 GCF_000147115.1 Myotis lucifugus | reverse complement strand
TGGGTGAAAAAGGTGAAGGGATTAAGAAGTACAGATTGGTATTCACAAAATAGTCATGGTGATGTAAAGTACAGGAAATACAGTCAATAATAGTGTAATAACTATGTATGGTGTCATGTGGATACTGGAAATATGGGGGGGGGTACTTTATAAAGTATTTAATTGTCTAACCACTATGCTGTATACTTGAAACTAATACAAAATAATATTGAATGTAAACTATAATTGAAAAAGTTAATAAAAGAAAATAAAGAAAAAAGCCTAGCCCAAATATAGTAAAACAGGGGTAATAAAAAATAACAGTAAGGGTGGGTTCACTCACTCCATGGAAATATATTTGCTGTCAATATAATTGTGTCCATCAAAGATAGCCCTGAACTATTACTAGCTAAATAGCACGGACAATCACTAATCTGAGCCTGTTCTGTCTTCTATAAAATGCAGAGCTTGGATGGTTTGATTAGTGTTTTTTAAAGGATCTTCCACATAGCTTCCTGACATGTTAATACTAAAAAGTAATTTTTGGAAGCTCTGAATTAAATAAAGTTCAGTAGGTTTCTTTAGAATAGGACTTGCCAGAATCTGTCATAGGCTAGTGGAGAAATTGGCTCACCAGAGGGCCCATCACTTGCCTTTCTCAAATCTATCTGAAACACGAAACTTGTGCATCGTTTATGCATATACAGGGCATGGCAAATTAGGTTTACAGTTGTGAGTATGGGAAACAGAGTTTTTGCTTGTATTATTATTTATTAATTACTGTATCATTTTCCATACAAACAACTGTAAACCTACTTTTGCCCCACCCTGTAGTTACAATTTATGATAATAAACATAAAATAAAAAGGTGCTGTCAGATAGGATAACCTACTCTAGATTAGGTGGCCTGGGAATACCTCTGTGAGGTATGAAGGATGACAGAAGGATGAAGTCACCTAGGGTGGTGACAGACAGAAATAGAAGCAGTACGCACAGATTCCCTGAATCATGAAAAATAACTTGGCTCCTTCCTTTTAGGTGCAGAACGGTCACAGCGCATTGAGCCTATGCAGCAAGGGAGAGAGTCAGGAAGGGCAGAGTGGCAGAGGTAGATGGGGTCCTCTGAGACAGCGCTGATGTGCTTCGAGGTAATCAATGCATGGCTTCGTTCATTGAGAAAGCCGTGAGGAGAAGGAAAAAGGTCCGCTGAGTTACACACTGTGCTTAACGACATGATTGATTTTTTCCATCTGTCGTAAGTATATCATGTCATGGAAATCTGTAAAAGAGGGTTCATAGGCTGGCACTAAGCAACTCCAGGAGCCTGAGCTGCATTCTGAGTGCAGTGGAAAGCCACGGAGGATCAGTAAGCAGAAGGTGATATGAATTCTGCAAAAAGTGCCTGCGAATGTGATGAAAACCAGAGATGAAGTTTTCTACCCATTGCTTACATTTGCATATCTAAAATGTAATCATAGCTGATTCTATTACCAAGCCTGACTCCATACTTAGGTCCTGTGAGGAAGGAAAAGGAAGAGGGATTCTTCTTTTGGCAATATAATGCTCCCACCCCCACATTTTTTTTTTAAAAGAACGTACAGTGTTCAAAATCCCAACTTAATATTTCTATTTTTTCACACTTCCCTTTCATTTTTGTCCTGACTGTTGTGTTTAATCCCAAAGTGGAGTGGATAGACTTATTTGGGCAACTCTCTTATAGTTTTATCTCCTCTTTTACTTGTTTATTCCACATTAAAATTATTCTGAAAAATGAAATTTTTCTATTTTTTTTTTTTACACACTCTTGGAGTCTGGAAAGTTGTTTTTTCCTTCTATGTTACTTCCCAATACCCTGGAAACAAAGTGTGAATGTTCAAGGGCAATGCTGATTTCTTTCAAATGTGTCAAATGTTCTTCCCTAAGGAAAAATAGCTCATTTAGAACTGTGTGCAGCGCCACCTTGTGACAAAGGAAGTAACTGTTTTCAGGGAAGAGTATATTACAATCTGATGATTTGCATAATTCACATCAAAATTTAGAGATTTTATAAAGTCAGTGGCAGTAAGGAACAGGTATGGGTTTCCTAGTGTTTTCATACTGATTTTTGCCATGAAAATTTGAAGTTAGAAATTTAAAGCAAAAACCTTTAAATTATTTAATTTTATGAATCCTCTACAAAAAGTTATATCCTGTTTGTACTAAAAAAGGTTAGATTAATACAAAGACAAGCCAGAGGTTACACGACTGGCTTACGTGTTTAGCATCTCCCAGGGTAAAAGTTTCTAGATATTGAATCATAATTATTTTATGCTGGAGGGAGTGCAGGTGATGACACTTCCAAAAGCCCTCCTCTACCAGCAGGAATAAGAAATTTCATTCTTGATGTTCAGTACATGGTTCACAGTTGGCTCACCATTATTCTCAACCAAACATACTCATTACTTCATGGAACGAGTTCTTGTGTACATGAGATTGAACACAAAGTTCTGATTTAATTGTTATAATAGCTCTTGCTCCACTTAGCACTTTTGTCTGGAAACTTTCAAAAAATATATAAACGTTTTGAATTTTAGTGAAGAGAAATATTTTCTTTTTCTAAAAAAAAATATTTTTCTTGATTTCAGAGAGGAAGGAGAGAGAGAGAAACATCAATGGTGAGAGAGAATCATCGTTTGGCCACCTCCTGCATGCTCTACCCTGGGGATCGAGCCCACAACCTGGGCATGTGTCCTGACCAGGAATCGAACTGTGACCTCGTGGTTCATAGGTTGATGCCCAACCACTGAGCCATGCCCACCAGGCAGAGAAATCTTTTCTTTTAAAATCGTGGAAAATAGTTTCCTGCTAAATATTACTGAATGTATGCATCATATGAAACAGTGTTCTGGGTTCTGCTATTTTAGTCACAATGTTTTCAAATTCTGATATAAAAGTTCCGTTTGCAAAAACTGGATGGGATAGGATAACATTCGGACTTAGTCTTTTAGTGAGTAGACTGAAAGAGGAAAAGAGACGTCAGCCTATTCAGAATGTTGACCATGCCAGCAGAGAAAAATCAGAACATTTCTCCATTTTTTTCCCTTTTCTAATGAAGTTGAACAAAGCTTTGATTCAGTAAAACTCCGAAGGAGACAGCAGAGGAAACCTGGAGTAATCCAAACTTTTAAGAAGAAATTTAGATTGTAACATCAAGAAAAGAGGTAAATTAATGTATATCTCTCCACAATCATTCCCATGATAAAGGAATTATAAAAATTCTTAATTTCTAATCTTACTCTATTTGTGGAACGGAATTTTCCTATACAAAAAAGTATGGGCTCTGCTACAGGAATTGAACAAAAGAGCTCATTTTTCTAAAGAACTGCTTACTTATGAAATCTTTTGATAATTCAGACATCTGGACAGCTGTGTTTACTCTGCACTTAGTTTAACTACTTGCATTCAAATTCTCCCTAAAAAATTCAAAATGTGAAGCATGGCTAACTCAATCTCATCTTTAAACAAGTTAATATTTTAATAAATCAGCTCGCAGGAATAACACCTGGGCTTACCTTCCAGGATTGCTGCAGGCAGGGGAAGAAGAAACCTCAAGATGGCATCCACAACTTTAACCAGGCTCCCGCAAGCTACTGCCAGGGCAGCAAGTTACTCCAAAGGAGAATAGAAGTGTCACAACAATGGGAAAAACCTGCAGAAGTGCGAAACCAAAACCCTTTCTTATGAACATTTCTACATAATTTTTAAAGGACAGCAAAAGATTGACCCCCAAAACTCTTTGTCGAAAAGCAATGTCAGGAGAGAGAGAAAGAGCTAGCCTCTGCTCTCACCACACGAGACACCAGGAGAAGCTGGCAGTATGTCACCTGGAAGAGGGTCCTCACCAGAACCCTGCATGCGGCTCTCTGCCTTCCGGCCTCCGGTGCTGTGAGAAACAAATGTGTGCTATTGACAAGCCACTCAGTCTACTGTAAGCTGTGAGAGCAGGCTGCACACCATACCCAACTGTTTTTACTAAAATTTCATCTTTAATTACAATGACTGTTGTTAAGCACTCTAAATGAATTAGGAAGAGAGGGCTGTGGGACTTAAAAAGCAAGACAAACTGAGAGTTTCCCTTATATTTAGCTTGCTTCCTGTTACCTCCAGGGCTTTCTCTAAGATCTTTCCTCTGGAATACGGCCCAAAGGCCCCATTTCCTCAGCTGATCAAGTTTCGAGTTGTTTTGGATGTCAGCATAATTAACACTGCAAATGAGTTCCTTGGCCCACCCCAAAGCAAAAAAGAAGAAGAAAGATGGTGTTGGAACCCCTTTTATGCAAGTACTATGGATAGCATACAGGCATACCTTGGAGATATTGTGAGCTCAATCCCAGACACCACAATAAAGCGAGTCGTAATCTTTTTGCTGGTAAAGGATCTTGTTATCAATTTGTTAAGAACACAACACCTGTGAAGTGCAATAAACGGTGGCATGCCTGTACTTACCCCAGCAAAGCCTAGATCACCTGTTTTCCATTACAGTACACAAGGCAAGCCCTGCCATTTTTTACTCTTTAATACCAGTAACTGACATTACTTAATCTAAGTCTTCCTTTGAAAATGCCAAAAGTAGAAATAGGTTAACGCTGCTGCCTTACTGTGGGAAAACTAAAAGTTTACCTATACAGTGATTGGTTCGATGCTCCGTTAACACCTCGGGTTTCCTGTGCAGGATGGTTCCCGGGCTCTTGAATGAAACCACAGACGAAAGGTGGTATAGCAAAAGTGGAAATTTATTGAGAAACAAGCACAGACTCCTATGTGGGGAGGGGGAAAAAGCCCCACCGAGTCCCTTTTATAAAGGCTGCAGATCGTTGTGCCTTGATATCCCCTCTGATTGGTCACTATCCTTCTGATTTGGTCACTATAGCAACTCCTGAGCTCAAAGGTCAAACCTCACTTGGGGCAAGTGAGGCTCTCTTCCCCTCCTCCCTCATCTCCCCCTCTTCTCTCTGGGCTTTCTGCTTCTCTGTGTGAATGAGAGCTTCCTTCCCTTTATTCTGCAAATGTACACCTTCTGCAGCTCCCAGTGCCCTTATTCTATGGAAATGTGCCTTCTGCTCTTTCCAGCTTCCTTATTCTATGGAAATGTACCTTTTGCAGCTCTGTAGCTCTGTGCTTTTTCCATGGACCCCTTAGCTTTAAAAAATTTCCTAAACCTGCCTATTTCACCCCCGAAACTCCTATTTTACCCCCAAAACTCCTTTCAGTAGCATATTTCCATTTACTCATTTATTCTTATCCTCATAGACATTTAGTACTGAGTTCTTATGTGCCAGACACTGTGCTAACTGCACAATATATAATATTGAACAGAAGCATAGGTAAAGGTTGACCTTGTCGGTGAAGATACCAGCCTAGAATGTAACTGCTCACCATAACGGCTTTTAAAGTTTAATTTCAGACTTTAGGTCTCTGAGTTTGCAAGACTGCCATGCAGGCCTCCCCCGAGCTTGTCAGGTCAGCATGTGGCCGCTTTCGTCCACAGAACCAAACCCCCTTCTAAAATTTAAGGAAAACCTTTAGAAAAGTTAAGAATTAGAAAACATAAATATGTAATTCTTTACATAGTTGTGATAATAAAAAATAGAATGAAAAGCAGGATAACATTTCTACAAACAATGAAAACACACCAAAAAACACACCCAGAACAGAACAAAAATGAGCAAAAGATATTAGGAAAATGATTTTAAAATTACAAGAGAAAAATGCACTAATAAGAATTTTTAAAGAAATTTTTAAAAATGAGTTGATAAAACTCAGGAAAGACAGACATTTAGAAAATTCAAACATTAACAATAAAGGTATAAGAAAAATAATAAGTAATGCTTTAAAAAAAGGTAAAAATGGAAAATTTTTAAATTAGAAAGGAATAAAGAACAAATTAAAAATAATAAAAAGTAATATATGTGTATGTGTGTGCAGTTGTGTATATATATGTATGGCCACACCCCCCACCCAGCAGAGCTTGACAGGGGACCTCAGGCCTCACTTCCCACCCTGGCGATGGGCTGGGGGACCTGATGCTGTGCCCCCGACCCAGTGCCAGGCTGGAGGACCTGAGGCTGCACCCCTCACCTGGAGGGGCTTGATGGGGGCGGGGCTGGCTGGGTCTCACCCAATGGGGGTGAAGCTGGATGGGTCTGGGTCTCCTTCGTTTTCTTGTGCAGGTGGTGGGTGGCGACTTGACTCTAGGTCCTGCTGCGTGCCTCAGACTCTGCCAGGAGGGAGATTTTAATATACATTTTACTGATTTTCTTTCATCTCAGACACTTTTATTTAGAGAAAGGGCAAATAGCAATATTAAAATATTTTCTCTAACTAATTCCCTTTTAATGTGCATGAATTTCGTGCACTGGGCCACAAAATTTTTTTGAAAATAAAAAGTAAAATAAAATAGAGAGGGAAATCAGCAAAAAATAAATAAATAAAATAAAAATAAAAGCAAAAAAAAAGAAAAAGAAAAACAAAGAATATCAAATTCAGGAATAATAGAAAACCTGAAGACAAAAACAAATGAAATAAAACCAAACTAATATTAAAAATTATAATTCAAGGAAACATTTCTGATTTTTAAAAAACTTTGAAACTACCTAATGAAAGAATGAACTGCATAGTTAAGAATATTGATTTAAAGTGAATGACAACAAGACAATGTATAAAATTACTGACATTAAAACATCTTTTAGGTTTGAAAGGATCTCTTTGCTCTTAAAAAAAAGAACATATGACTCATAAAGGAAATAAAATTAGCTTTTCATCACACTTCTTAACAGCAATTTTTTATGTGAGGAGAAATTGGAATAATGTACTTAAGATCCTAAGGAAAAGAAAATGTGGACAAAAAAGTTTATGTCTAGCAAAACTGACTTCTAATTATAAAGAGCACAGATAAAGTTTTATCATCATGCAAAACCTCAAGGAATATAATTTTCAAGAATCCTTCTGAGGCATTCACAAGAGAAAAATCTTCAGATAGTTAAAGCAACTAGAGAGTCATCTACATAAAAACTGGTGATGTGCATCAAACATGCAATTACTTGTAGAACTAAGACAAAATGAGTGCTAAAAAAAGGAGTATAGTAGAGGTTATATGATTGGGAAATTATAGCCAGAGTACAACTATTTTTAATGGCTAGAGAAAATGCAAGATCTTTTATTAAATGTAAAGTTTACATATTTTCAAGAAGCTTATTAATGATTGTATTATTAATACTGCCATTCTGAAATAGTTGTGTGTGTAATATGTTATAAAGCAATGAGCAGTTATAGGAAACTCTAATTCCTTTATCATATGTATCTTTGAAAACCAGAATTCCTGGTTTAATGAATGGAGATACATAAGAAATATTGAAGTTATATAAAAATCGTAAAGTCCTGAATTTGAATAAAAATATTAGTATAATTTCATGAGGTTTGTTATACATAATATTAATATAATACATATGTGTGTTTTGTACTCCCAGATTCCTATATTAGTCATTCAATCAAATATTAATATTGCTATGAAGGGATTTGCAGATGTAATTAAAGTCCCAAAGATATGGAGAGTATCCTGATTAGCTGACCTAGTCACATGAGCACTTTAAAAGCACAGAGTTTTCTTCTGCAGGTTGTAAAAGAGGTCAGAGATTTAAGCACCAGGGAGACATATCAAGTCATTAAGTGTATTCCTCAACACCCAGGAATTCCTGGTTTGATGAATGGAGATACATAAGAAATATTGACGTTATACAAAAATGGCTGGGTTGCACTTGGGTTAAAGATTCTTGGTCAAAGGAAAACAATAGCAGGCCAAGGATTCTGTCCTCATTGTGTTATTTCTTTAAGGGGGGACATCTCTTGAATTAGAATGGGAAATAAATGGAAATAAAGCAGTTTCTGCTAAGATCTGGATACTCAGGGGAGTGGGCTCTGAAAAAAAAAAAACCACCAATAATACCTTAAATTTTTATTTGTTCATTATACATCAATACATCAGGAAAAGAAAGTAAGCAATCAAACGAACAAAAACCCCACAAAGCACGAGGGAGATTTGGCGTGTCATTCCTGGCTTGAAGATGGAGAAGTGATTCTGTGGAAACAACAAGGCCTCCAGGACCTGAGAGTGACCACAAGCAAGAACAGGGGGACCTCAGTCCTACAGCTTGAAGGAACTAGTTCTGTTGACAGCGTAAATAAGCTTGAAAGCAGGTTCTTCCCTTGAGTCTCCAGATAAGAATGCAGCTCATCCAAGATTTTGATTTCAGTTTTTTAAGAATCTAAGCAGAAAACCCAGGCACGTAGAGCTGGACTTCTGAACTACAGAACTGTGAGAGAATAAACATGGATTTTATTTTAAGACTTGAAATTTGTGGTAATTTGTCACTCAGCAATTAGAAAACGAATGCAAGCTTGGAACATTTTGTTATACTAGATAGCAGGGAAGTCATTATACTGCTAGGGTCATGTCAAAAAGACGCAAGACCCTGTTTCAAGAAACCTCATTGACCAAAGATGGGACCAACTTGAGCTTTAATAAAAATAGTTATTGAAGTAGATAAATCTAGAAAATATGGCCATCATAATATAAAATAACTGGTTACACATGGAAGAAGATAAAAGTTTTATTTTGAAAACTGGTAAATAAAAGAGAAAACCTAGCATTTTTCTCCTCTCAGTATTTGAACTCTAAATAAAGAATAGATGAGGAAAGGAATCCTTTTATACAGGTTTCCCAGCTAGTAAGTAACAAAGAAACTATAGGATTAAAATATAACCATATTGCTACTTCTTAATGGATCTACACATTGAGCATTGACCTCTGCTATAATGAACGAGAGACAATCAGTGTTCCCGATGAAAGAATATACCACCATCTGTGGCCTTTCCAAATAGGAAGAATCTAAATCTATTCAAGTCTCCAGATCCAGCTGCCAATGATCAGAAAATACAAAGGACTTATCAATATGTTAAACTGCATGATGATTTTCTAATCTCTAAAACCTAGTCTATGGGAAATTCTAGTATCACTTAGATCAGTTTCTTTAGCAGTATAAATTGTAAGGAAATACAAGGGGTGGAGATTAAAAGAGAATAAAGAGCTTTATCAAGTAAATTTTCACCATGGACAACACTAAACTGTACTATTTAGGGAGACCCACTAGAGCAGCGGTTCTCAACCTGTGAGTCGCGACCCCTTTGGGGGTCGAACGACCCTTTCACAGGGGTCGCCTAAGACCATCGGAAAACACATATATAATTACATATTGTTTTTGTGATTAATCACTATGCTTTAATTATGTTCAATTTGTAACAATGAAATTGGGGGTCACCATAAACATGAGGAACTGTATTAAAGGGTCGTGGCATTAGGAAGGTTGAGAACCACTGCACTAGAGTGGAAAAAAAAATGTAAAAGAATGGAAGGAAGTGATAACTATACAAACCAGGCTAGAGGTTACTTTTGGAAGAAGCAAGTACTTAAAATTGTCCTGGCTTGCTGGCAAAATTTTATTTCTTGATCTGGTTGGTAACTACAAGGACATTTGCTTTATATATCATTAACTTACACACTCATTTAGTTGGTCATATTTTCTGTTATAGATGTTTTATTTTATAACAAAAGGTTGTTAAAGGACAGTGTGTCCCTAGCATTTGTTTCCTTTAAACCTGGGTATATGTGTTTTTATTATCACCATGGGTAGTAGCGTGTTTGGATTGTGTCATATCCCTTTAGATTATAAGTAAAGAAAATACTTGGTATGTCCTACATGCATCCAAATGTGCAATATTGTTAATTTTAGGTTTCTTGCTGATGCTGATATAATTGTAACTCACCTATCCTTTTCCATATTGCCGCATATATTCAACCTCCATTGGATATTTTGATGACTATGGAGTTTTTAAAAACAAGATGACATGTTATATTGCCTGTGTTTCCCTCCAGATTTTTCTGAGAAAAACAACCAAGACAACTTGGAACTGCTTCAACCCCATTGCTTTCCTCCATGATTGAGTTAGTTTTCTTAGTTGTGTCCAATCTAACTAACCAAATCCCCAGGATGGCTGCATTAAGGAGTGGGCATTCCCAGGTTCCTCTGCATATGTGCACCCACTTGGTCCAGCCTAGTACTGGCTTCCTGAAGGATTCTCCACCCTGACTGCTCCATGGTGATCTGAGATAAATACATTAAATACAGGTTAGATCATTTAAGTTGCTTTCAGTTGCAAATGCCACATTTTTTATTAAAAGTGGCTTAAACAATGGAAGTTTAATGTATGAAATAAGTAGTCCAGAGCAGATGGTTTTAGACCTGATTCACTGATGTTAGGCCATTGGCCCAGCTTCTCTTAACGTCATTTGGATGTCCATAAAAGCACCCTCATTTACACAAAACATTCAAGGGAGGAAGGAGTTAGGAGAAAAAAGGGTTCTCCTTAAGTATGTCTTTGTAACATGGAAGGAACTCTGCCGAAGAATTCTCCAATTCCCTCTTCAAAATCAGGCTGGAAGAACAGAAAATGAATCTCTGGCATTTTCAGTTTTTCAAAGGGAAGCGACTTCTGCCAGCAAGGAATTAAAGTGATTGGAAATAGTCTTTATAAAGCAACTCATGGAATCTGAGGCAACAGTTCTTTGTACAAAATACAGACCTTTAGTAGTCAAACTGTATGAATTGAGTAAAGAATTTTCTTCAGGGTAGAAACATAAAGGGAGCAAAATTTAAACAAATCAAAACATGCAGTGTGATGGATCTCTTGGTCTATAGACAGGGTGGGCAAAAGTAGGTTTACAGTTGTTTGTATGGAAAATAATAATTAATAAACAATAATACAAGAGTACACTCTGTGTTTCACATACTCACAACTGTAAACCTACTATTGTCACAGCCCGTACATTAGGATTTCTCAAACTTCATTGCCTAAAAATGCACCGGCACCTGTTAATTGTTCCTGTCTGAAAGCTACTGTGTTGGAGCTCAGTACAGAGTTGAACTCAGTCAAGGACAAGAACCTTAATTTTTTTTAAACGAATGTCTCAAGTTGCTGACATCCTCCAGAAGCATGCTTATTCCAACCCAGTAGCGTTCATGAGCCTCTGGCGTGGTCTTCCGGTGCTGTTGGAACTTGCCCATAATTAACCTGCCTTATCCCAGAGACTCGGCCATCCTTACGCAGCAAATCTCTGAAGTTGGCCACAGGCCCCTGAATGCATCTGGTCTAATGCCCTCCGGTTCAAAACAGAAATTGTCCACAGCCTCACTGTCTCACTAGTTTTAATTAATTAAAACTCCCCCGTCACCAGGAAGCCGCACGCTCAGCATGCCCGGTGACAGCACAACTTCCCAACACCCTCTTCCTTAGGAAAGCTAACTGACCGTATCGATAAATTATTTCCTGTCTTTGCTTGAAATGCCATGGTTTTATTTTTTTTTATCACTCTGCCTGACTAAGATGCCTTAAAGATCTCCATCTTCTATATTTAATATCATCAGGCATGAAATATAGCTGATTTTTGATATTCAAAGAATATGATCTTCTCATAATGTCCAAATAAAATTATACCATTGACTTACCAAGTGATTTGATAAGGATGCCAGAAATAAGTTCAATCGTTTTTCAGCGGCACACATCTTACCATCATGGTGACAGCATTCTCTCTAATATTTCTATTTCAGTGTTAGCTGTTTTTCCCTTTATGTCCACCCCTCTGAATCCTGATCATTGATTGCATATGCTAGTCATCCATTTGTCAACTGCTTGTAAATATAAATAAAGATAAATACTTTAATGCTCCACACTCTCTCCCAGAACACTACTCAGAAAGAAAATTTGATTTATTTTTATTATACGTGTAAACTCATAAACAAGAGTTTTTATGCATTCTAATGATTTATAATTCCACAATGCCCTGTGCTGATAACAGCACTTAGAGCACTACACTCTCTGTATTTCTCATCTTCTGTGATTAGTGCTAATCACTGTCAGGGCATCAGCTGCCATCTCCCACCTGTCTGCTTCAAGGACAGCACATTGCCTGCCACCCAAATATGCACTCGGCAAGTCTTTCCCTCTGTCTTCCACAATGCAAAGATTTTCCATATCATAGAACACTGTACTACAAATATTACCGAATCACTCTGTTTTAGCTGTACTCTGACTCAGACAAAGAAAGAGATATCATTTTATAGAATTAATCCAATATTAGAAGACCAAAAGTTTAATTTTTTCTGATTGATTTGAGTTGTTTCTGAATTATGCAGTTGGATTACTGTCCACAAACCAGTTCCCTAAGGTTAACTCAGTAATAAATCCCTAACTGCCAAAGTCAGGTGAGCTTTTAGTTTTGAAGTCTTAAGTTTATCATTATAGGATTTTCTTTTTTTTAATATTTTTTTATTATTATTAAATCTTTATTGTTCAGATTATTACATTTGTTCCTCTTTTTCCCCCCATAACTCCCTTCCTTCCAGTTCCCACCACACCCTCCGCCCTCACTCCCCACCCACTGTCCTCATCCATAGGTGCACGATTTTTGTCCAGTCTCTTCCCGCATCTCCCACACCCTTTCCCCCCCCCCCCCAAGAATAGTCAGTCCATTCCCTTTCTATGTCCCTGATTCTATTATAATCAACAGTTCATTCTGTTCATCAGATTATTTATTCACTTGATTCTTAGATTCACTTGTTGATAGATGCATATTTGTTGTTCATAATTTGTATCTTTACCTTTTTCTTCTTCTTCCTCTTCTTAAAGGATACCTTTCAGCATTTCATATAATACTGGTTTGGTGGTGATGAACTCCTTTAGCTTTTCCTTATCTGTGAAGCTCTTTATCTGACCTTCAATTCTGAATGATAGCTTTGCTGGATAAAGTAATCTTGGTTGTAGGTTCTTGGCATTCATCACTTTGAATATTTCTTGCCACTCCCTTCTGGCCTGCAAAGTTTCTGCTGAGAAATCAGCTAACAGTCGTATGGGTATTCCCTTGTAGGTAACTGAGTTTCTTTCTCTTGCTGCTTTTAAGATTCTCTCTTTGTCTTTTGCTCTTGGCATTTTAATTATGATGTGTCTTGGTGTGGTCCTCTTTGGATTCCTTTTGTTTGGGGTTCTCTGTGCTTCTTGGACCTGTAAGTCTATTTCTTTCACCAGGTGGGGAAAGTTTTCTGTCATTATTTCTTCAAATAGGTTTTCAATATCTTGCTCACTCTCATCTTCTGGCACCCCTATAATTCTGATGTTGGTGCGTTTGAAGCTGTCCCAGAGGCTCCTTACACTATCTTCGTATTTTTGGATTCTTTTTCATTTTGCTTTTCCGGTTGGGTGTTTTTTGCTTCTTCACATTTCAAATCTTTGACTTGATTCTTGCGCTCCTCTGGTCTGCTGTTGGGAGTCTGTATAATATTCTTTATTTCAGTCCGTGTATGCTTAATTTCTAGTTGGTTCTTTATCACAACATCGAGGGTCTCATCAGATTTCTTGTAGATCTCAATAAGTTTATCGGCGGCTTCTAGACAGTTCTTGAGGGACCTTAAAAGTGTGGTTTTGAACTCAATATCCTCCATTGACAATTTTGTCCTGTTTCTTTGTCTCCGCATTTTTTATGCTTTCTTGGTGCACCCCCTAGTGGTCTTTGTGCGCAGTGTTTTTGTAGTTAAGCCTTGATTGTTGTAGTTAATACTAGGGGGATTTGACCTCCAGGCTAACTGGCTGTGAGAATCAGCTGTGTCTGCAGTGGGAAAACTTCTGTCCTCTGGGGAGGTGCTAATCTAGCCTTTGCCTGAGGCTATCGGGCAAATGGCTCTGTTCAGGGCTTGGGCGGGGCGGGTTGCACGGGATCAACAGGGCAGGCGGAGGGAGCAGTTATGGCTGCTCTCAGTCCCATCCCCAGAGGCTCTGCCTCTCAGAGTCCCAGCATCCGCTGCAAACCTCGGAGAGAAAGCTGCCCTCGCGTTCCGACCGATGCCAGACAGTCCCGCTTCTCCCGCTTGAGTCTGGGTCCCTAGAGACTCACCCGGATCTGGAGCTCAGAGTCTGAGACCCCCTCCCGATTGAAAACGACAACCGCGCCCTCAGCCACCAGCCCGCTTCATGCGCACCTCCACACCTTTGTATTTTCCACACTGCGCCTCCTCTGAGTCTCGGTATGTTGTTCTCTTTCCTTCTAGTTAAAGAATTTCCCCTCAGCCAGCCTTCCTGTGGTTCTGGGTGATGTCCATTCCGTCTTTTAGTTGTATTTTTGAAGTGGTTGTGCAAGGCAGCAAACTTTGGTGTTTACCTATGCCGCCATCTTGGTTTCTCTCGGATTTTCTAAATATCATCTTTATATTTAAATTCAATATTCTCATTTGGCTGATGACCAAGACATGGAAGTATTGTTCAGCTATGAGAATGCTATTATTCTCTGTTAGAGCTTTTTAAATTCTGTCTGCCCCTAGTTATTTCATAGAACACTGATAGAAAGAGTGTGTGTGTGTGTGGGGGGGGGGGGGAGGAGGGAGGTTAAATTGTCAAATGTGTGAAACAAGTTTTGGTTAGGCCAAAACAAAATGCTTAAAAAACTGCAGGACTTAGCCTGTGGGTGTATATGAATAATATTCTAGTGTATAATATATCTGATTTGACCATAACTGTTTTGTTCTACTTAACTTCAAAAAATTATTTTCTGCTAGTTCAAAAATTGAAAAAAATTAATAATGACATGTGCTCTGAGATGACACAATGCTCCCTAGGCTGAAGCATAAGCAGGTTCTTCTCAGATGTGACACTTCGTGATTTCACAGAGCATGGTGATACCTTTCTGGGTTAGAGATGAAATGTTAATCAAAAGGTAACCAGGCCATGAAAATAAAGGGCCCTGGCTAGTGGTTAGACATCCTCCTATGCACTGAAAGGTTGCTGGTTGGGTTCCCAGTCAGGGCACATGCCTGGGTTGGGGGGCTCAATCCCCAGTAGGGGGCATGCATGAGGCAGCCTATCAATGTTTGTCTCTCACATTGATGTTTCTCTCTCTCTTCCTGTCTAAAAATCAATTTTTAAAAATCTTTAAAACAAAAATAAAATAAATAAAAAATGCTTAGTTTATATTACTCATTATTTTTACTTCCCAGAAGATTTTTATTTTATTTTATTTTATTTTTGAAATATATCTTTATTGATTTTAGAGAGGAAGGGAGAGGGAGAGAGAGAGATAGAAACATCAATGATGAGAGAAAATCATTGATTGGCTGCCTCCGGCACACCCCTACTGGGGATCGAGCCCGCAACCTGGGCATATACCCTTGGCCAGAATTGAACCTGGGACCCTTTAGTCTAAAGGCCAACACTCTATCCACTGAGCCAAACTGGCTAGGGCTCTCAGAAGATTTTTAAAACTGGGGGGAAAGGGGGACCCATAGATTTTTAAATGCAGCTACATAAACAGCAAGTACTTACCAATATATGTTATTTTTATTTCCTTTTCTCTCTCTCTTCTTTCTTTTGCTTTAAATAAAATTTTATATTCAAATAATGATTACAAAAAGATCAATAATAAAGAGGTATAAAATGAAAGAGTGAAAATATTCCTCTCACTCCCAATTACTCTTCCCTGATGAAAACATATATATTTAAATCTTTCCAGAGACACTTTTATATGTTCCTATAACTTTATTTTCTAAAAAAATATTATATATATATATTCTCTCTGTTACATAGTGATCTTAGTTGTCATTTTAGAATTAATGCTATCATATTTATACATTATTTAAACAAATTTAAAGAACAGTTTAATTCTAGAGTAAGCATAATTATAATGTTTTTAAGTCAAAAGTAACATGTCAAGGAGCTGTATGTCATGAAATTGTCATTGATATTCCCATTTTCCTTAGAAGGTGATAATCCCTTTTCTAACTTACTCTGAGTCATGGACAATTTTTAACAGGAGTGCTCACATTTATGAAAACTCCTTTATGATAGCTTAAAAATTAAAATCTGAACAATACACTCATTCTATTTCCATGTCAAAATTACCATTTTTCTGCCTCCTGTTCATCAGCTCTCTTTTGGAGCTAATAATATAAGAATATGTCAATTGATTGAGCCACTTCACAACTGAGAAGACTAAAGCCATTTTTATGTCAGTGAAACAGACCCAAGATATTCTTGGCTATCATACAAGGAATTTGGATTTCTACCAGACTGAAGGGCTAAAGTTTTCTTTCTTTTTAATACACAGTAAATGATTCAACAAGTGCAAGGTAGAGAGTAAGAGTTAAAGTTTCCACAATTTATTCATTAAAATTAAATTTGAATGTTTATATATGCATATGATATGTATATTATTTACAATGTAACCCAAAGTCTCAGAACAAAATGTGTAGGACATCTAGAGGACACTGGTTAGGATCAGACATGCGGATCGATTTTCATCTTGGAGCATCGTGACCATTTTCTTTGCCAGTTTTTAATGTGTGTTTGCCACCAGTTTCATTTCCTTGATCAATATGTCACAGTTTTAGTATCACTTTTCTAGAAAGGGCTGTATTCTAAAATTATCACCAGGCCAAGGACCAGGTGAAAGCAGAATTGCTTGAGCTGCAGAATTTGTCATCATGCCTATGTCTCATTGTAAGCTCTGTTAGGGAGCTTGCCCTCCTACCTACAGATCACTGCCTTTCTGCTACGTCTGACACAGATTTCAATAGAGGCATTTTCTCATGTTGAATTTTCTGAATATCCAGCAGATAATAACAGGCTGAAAATCATTAGAATCTATGTGTCGCTTCCCAAATCTGATTTTGTACTACTTCCAATTATGTTCAAGTGATGTGAGTCTCTATTAAAATTTTAATATGCTCCAAATAAAAAGCATAACAGTGGCAGTTTTCCTGGGAATGAGGGAGAGTCTGACACTGACATGTTAGAAAAAAGATGGATATGTATAAATCTAAATTTCACATTCCCCTGAAAGATGGAATAATTATAGTTTAAAGTATCTGACTTTTATGATATTTATTAGAGGTAAGGAAAAAAGCAAACATCATGTACTCACACTGCATAATGATGCCTCCCCCCTCCCCCCCAAAAAAATTAGCTTTCTGATGCAGTACATAGAATAAAACTAATTCATATCCAGAAAAATCGATATTCAATTCAAGAGCAGTGCCTCCATCTCAATAATAATGGAGAAAAACGACTGACCAGCTGCTTTAACTATACAACAAACATAAATTATGAACAATGCTCACAGGTAAGGTTTTAAATTCCACTGGTTTTATAAAGGTCAACTACAGTCTTGGAATAATTGGCCCTTCACTTTGAAGAACTTTAAACCATATAATTCTCAAAGGAAGAAAGTTTTGATGCCCCCAGTAAGATTATTTTTGAAAAAAGTATTGAGGAAAGAAAGGAGATGTAATACTTGTCACAGTGAGTTAAGAAGAATGTTAGGAGGCTTCCTACTTCTCTTCATTTAAAGTTTTGCTTAGAAAATATGACATCTGTTTTCAGCAGTCTGATTGACAAGATCTCCTGAAAAGCACCTTTAAAATAAAGGATAAAACACAGAGACCTGAAGAGAGTGTTAGCGGTGATAATGTATTTTATTTCTTACACTGGGTGGTGGGCTGGGGGATTGGTGTTTATTGTACTACTAGAGGCCCGGTGAACAAAAATTTGTGCACTCTGGGGGGTCCCTCAGCCTGGCCTTGCCCTCTCGCAGTCTGGGACTCCTTGGGGGATGACCACCTGCTGGTTTATGCCCGCTCCCTGGGGAATTGGGCCTAAGCTGGCAGTCAGACATCCCTCTGGCAGCCCGGGAGCCCTCGGGGGATGTCCACTTGCCAGCGGGGAGCAGGCCTAAGCTGCAGTCGGACATCCTTAGCACTGCTGAGGAGGCGGGAGAGGCTCCTACCACCACCACTGTACTGGTAGCCGTCAGCCTGGCTTGTGGCTGAGCAGAGCTCCCCCTGTGGGAGCGCACTGACCACCAGGGGGCATCTCCTGCATTGAGCATCTGCCCCCTGGTGGTCAGTGTGTGTCATAGTGACTAGTCATTCCCAGTCGTTCTGCTGTTAGGGTCAGTTTGCATATTACCCTTTTATTACATAGGATAGAGGCCTGGTGCATGGGTGGGGGCCGGCTGGTTTGCCCTGAAGGTGTCCCGAATTAGAGTAGGGTCCTGCTGGGGTGTCTGGCCAGCCTGGGTGAGGGGCTGATGGTTATTTGCAGGCTGGTAACACCCCCTTCAGGGTGGGGTTCCCACTGGGGTGCCTGGCCAGCCTGGGTGAGGGGCTGATGGCTATTTGCAGGCTGGTCAAGCCCCCCCCAGTGGGGACCCTCACCCCATGGAGGTTTGGCCAGCCTGGGTGAGGGGCTGATGGCTGTTTTCAGGCTGGCCACACCCCTTTTAGGGTGGGGGGTTCCCACTGGGGTGCCTGGCCAGTCTGGGTGAGGGGCTGAGGGTCATTTTCAGGCTGGCCAAGCCCCCTGGACACGGAAGCTCCCAGCCTCTCCTTTTTTTCTTATTCTGGGATTTATTTACCTTCTACAATTGAAACTTTGTTGCCTTCAGTGGAGCTCAGAGCTGGCTCCTGCTCGCTCCAGCTCCGTGGCCACGGCTGGCTGAGAGCAGGTATCTGGGGTTTATTTATCTTCTATAATTGAAACTTTGTTACTTTGAGTGGAGCTCAGAGCTGGACGGGAAGCTTGGCTTCCTCCATCACTGGAGAAACCAACCTTCCTGCTCGCTTCAGCTTCGTGGCTGCCGGCCGCCATCTTGGTTGGGTTAATTTGCATATAGTTGCTCTGATTGGCTGGTGGGCATGGCTTAAGGCGTAGCGAAGGTACAGTCAATTTGCATGTTTGTATTTTATTAGATTAGATTATGCTTTATTTCAAATAAGCATATGTTTACATGGATATGTGTATATCTTTCCTATATTTTTTGGTAAAATTTTTTTCATAAAGGAAAATATCAGAATATAAAATTTCGCTTATGTATCCTAATCATAGTTATTTATAAACAGCAATAAAAATATTGTGCATAGAAAGAAAAATCACAAAATAGTAATAGTGGGAATGTAGGTTATTGTTTTTCCTTTCCTTAAAAATTTTATGTAGTTGCAAATTTTTTATAGTGGATAACTTTTCATACAACTGTTATCTATTTCATTAATAGAAATAAAAACAAAATAAGAAAAAAACTTATGTCCATATAAAAATGAAAATGAAAACTATGTCTACACATAGTTTTTATATGCCACCCTTAATGGATTTCAGTCTGCCATATTCAAAAATATGTTGTGAATGCTTCTAGGGGACATTATTTAAAATCTAAAATACAGTCCAATAATAATAGTAACATTAGCTTTATACTGTGTATGTTGTGAGAAAAGTCATATGCTAGGTGGGCTCGGCTCCTCTGCCAGCCCTCGATCCCCCAGTTGCTCCTTGTGACCACTTCTGAGTTGTCTGGCTCTAGTTCTAAAATCTAGACTGATGATAAATCACTGGGGTTCAAAATGTTGTTCACTCAGCTTCTGGCTTTAAAGTGATGAGGCTCTTTCAGGCTGATCTTTAATGTGACATTTAAAAATAATGGCTCCTTGTTCTTCCTGTTGCTAGTGGATATTTTTTTGTTTTATAGCAATTCTCAGTGAAAAATACAGGCCTATTATGCAACTCTGTTTAACGGCTGGAAGTGCAGAGGCAGATTAAAATTCAATAAGCCTCAAGTTGTGCATCTACCTACAGTAATAACCTGACCAGTGTTCATAATAGAATTACAAGCCTAGTTACTTTTGAGGGCTTATCGAATGCAGGCATCATCTATTTTGGAGCTTCATTTCACAGTGTAGTGAGCCTGCCACCCAAACACCACTACAGCTCCTCATCTCCTCCAGCATCAAATACAGCAAGAAATGTGAATAAAAATATTAGATTGAGAAAGCATGGTGTTTAGACTGGTTTAGGTGGGTTAAGGAGCTCCGTCTCATTTTTGAATTCTTCAGTCTGCTGTGGCCAAAATTATTTCTTTATTCTTTTTTAAAAAATATGATTTTATTGATTTTAGAGAGAGAGGAAGGGAGGAGAGATAGAAATATCGATGCAAGGGAAACATGGATCCACTGCCCCCTGCATGCCCCCTACTGGAGATCGAGCCTGAAACCTGGGCATGTGCCTGGACCTGGAATCAAACCAGCTGCCTCTTGGTGCATGGGCTGACGCTCAATCCACTGGTCCACACCAGCTGGGCTATTCTTGAATTTTTATAGGCCAATGTGATTTTCATTAGGAAATAAAGACACGAAAGGCCTAATTCTATGAATTACTCTGAAAGCTTAAACACTTTGGAGAAATTCCTAATAAAACATAAAAGTAAAACTAGAAATGAAAAGAAAAATAAATAAATAAGAGTTAAAAAAAACTATTAAATGGTACTATTACTCAGATATATTATTTAAACCATGCAACAATGACTTATACAGTTTTTATGTACTAAGGTTTTGCTTGCCAATAGTGTCAAGCAGAAACATGAAAGAAAGAGAAGGGCATGAATATTGATAGTATCCTCCCTAATGTGATAGACTATCAATTTTAAAATGAACTACTTTCATAAAATAGAAATCTATGCATTCCTCAATAATATTATATATGCCCACAGTCGGCTTAAAAATAATAGAATATACAGTGATTTTATAATCTTAGTTTAATAGCATTTTCCTATGGGTTGCTGTCTTAGTTTTAAAAACAAAAATAAATCTAGAAAACAAGGAGAGTTATTTTTATTTATTTTAATCTTACAGATCCGTAGTCGGCAAACTGCGGCTCGTGAGCCACATGTGGCTCTTTGGCCCCTTGAGTGTGGCTCTTCCTAAGCCTTAGGAGTACCCTAATTAAGTTAATAACAATGTACCTACCTATATAGTTTAAGTTTAATAAATTTGGCTCTCAAAAGAAATTTCAATCGTACTGTTGATATTTGGCTCTGTTGACTAATGAGTTTGCCGACCACTGTTATAGATGATTTGTAGACTAGAATAGACTTGGAAAGACAAACTACTGATTTATTGAAGTGACATTAGTGCAGATAAAACACTGTCTTTTCTAACTTTTCTGCTTCACAGCCGATTAATGACCAGGATGGTCAGCTATGGAATACAGTGTAGTTGCACAGACACATGACAGATGAAGATTGTTTGTGTAGTGTGCAGTTCTCTTTTATAGATTTTTGTATCCTTTGAGCTAGAGAATAATTTCAAGTCCATTGACTAAAAATCACAGGTATCATACCTGTAGCTTAAAAAAGAAAAGATTCTTGACTTACTGTAGCAAGAGATGGCACATCACAGGAACTGGACAATAGCGTGTCTCTTAGAGAGTTTGGACATGTGTAGATTATTCTAAGCAGGGATAAGGGGAATTTTACATTGAGTGCTGTCAAGAATTGGGAGTAATTCAGTATCTTATTTAGGTTTATTAGGTGGGAAAATGAAGAAGAACTGGGGATATTGTTGGTAAAAAGGCAGCAATTACTCAGAAGAAAGGATGGTTAGTCATTTTGTATCTGGGATGTAGCCTCAGACTTGTCTTTCAAAACCATGTGTTCCGTTGTTCTTGCCCCATCCTCTCAGAATCATTATCGATAGTCTCTTAGGAATAGCATAATCTCAACAATCAGCACATTACAAACAACACATTTTTATCAGAGCACTTGTCCATATCCCCCATGACTCACAAGAATGTATCACAAAAAATACTAACCATTGCAGGCTATGTAACTGGTATTGGGAAAGAGAAAAGAGGTAAAATGTTTTTTTAATATTAAAGTAAGCCCTCTATCAACTATAGTTGCACCAAACTATATGAAAGAGTTCAAATATATTTTCTAACTCCATTTTGCTGACTTTAAGAAAATCATTTACTTGTCATTTAGTCATACTGCACTGGATTGAAATAAAGTTAAAGAACCAAAGACACATACATGTTTAGTATATTAATAATATATTACTTATTGAAATAATAGCGGTAACATGCATTTCTATGTTGTCCTAAGTACTTTACCCATGTCAATATGTTCTAAACATTTTACACATATTAATCCACCTAATACTCACAGACAGCTTTTTTTTGTTTGTTTTTTCCAACGAGAGGCTAAGTCACCTGCAAGATCACACAGCTAAGTGACTAACAGGCTATTCAGACTGAAGTTGTCTATCTCCAGAGTCCTTACTTGTAGAGGTTACAGAAAAATGAAGTTCACAGTACAAAAGTCATAAAGGTACTCACGTCTAATGTCTGGGTTTCTGTCTTTGTGATTCATTTCTAGTGATGAGTACCGTGCGGAAGTAATAAAGTCTGCCTTACTTTTTCGAGCACAGAGAAATCTCCAACCATTTGCTCAGACTCAGCTTCAACAAAACGTCTTTAAGTCTGTGAATCAAACAACAGTTTCTTCTATATATTCATAGTCACAGAGTTGGGAAATTTTTTTGTAGCTCTTCAGGAACTTGGAAGGTACAGGATATAACTCAAGTGAAACAGTGGACTTATGTATTTATCCTAACAGTTCTCTCCACAGTCTTTTCTAGTCATTCAATTTTATTTCATTCTTTGAAGAGAATTTCATAGATTTTTATTATAATTGCATTTTCTTTAAGACAATTTGAATTCCAAATGACAATATAATCTATGATAATCCTAGTAGACATTTAATTGTTCTTTCTTTCTTTCTCATAAAATAACCCAATATATTAAAATATAAGGAAAATAGGCATAATATGGTTCTTTCCATAATGAGTGTTTCCTGAGCACCTAACATGTGATTCAGAACTTGTAGATTCAGGAGAGTCACCAAAGTCCACTCAACCCTTATATTCTCACACTTTGGGTTTGGAGAGAGAAAGAGGAGGAAACAGATGGAGGAACAGAATGGTATTCCTAGATATTTGACACTGGGAGCAGGGCAGATCATTTTTTAGCATAGCAATCAAGACATATAATTAATAAAATAATGGCTAGAAAAAGGCAGTGAAAATTTTCTTTCATTGAAATATACTAGTACATGTTTAATAGTTAAGATCTGGAAATAGCCCAACTGTCCATCAGTAGGTGAGTGGATAAAAAAGCTGTGGTACATTTACACCATGGAATATTAGGCAGCAGTAAAAAAGAAAAATCTCTTACCCTTTGAGACAGCATGGAGGGACCTAGAGAGTATTATGCTAAGCAAAATAAGCCAGACAGAGAAAGACAAGTAGCACATGATCTCACTCATATGTGGAATCTAATGAACAAAATAAACTCTTGAACAAAATAGATCCACAGACAGAAGAATGGAATAGACTGTGGAGGCTCAGAGGGAAGGCAGGGGTGGGTGTGTGGGTGGGTGGGAAAAGTCAACCAAAGAATTGTATGCATATATGTATAACCCATGGACACAGATAATAGTGTGGTGAATGCCTGGGGCAGGGGGCAGGGGCAGGCTAGAAGGGGTCAATGGGGGGAAAGGGGCATATTTAATACTTTCAACAATAAGATTTTATATATATATATATATATATATATATATATATATATATATATATATAAATTCATGCCACAATAAGACAAGCAGACAAACAAGTAATATCACAGTGCAAACTCTGATATTAAACTAAAACAGGGAATTAATATTTCTTAATTACAGTGGGAAACTAAAACAGTGGATTAATTTTTATTAATTATACTAATGTATTTTTTATAAGGTGGGGAAGACTGACAACTATACATTGGTTTTGTTTTTTTTTTAAATATATTTTATTGATTTTTTACAGAGAGGAAGGGAGAGAGAGAGTTAGAAACATCGATGAGAGAGAAACATCGATCAGCTGCCTCCTGCACATCTCCCACTGGGGATGTGCCCGCAACCCAGGTACATGCCCTTGACCGGAATCGAACCTGGGACGTTTCAGTCCGCAGGCCGACGCTCTATCCACTGAGCCAAACCGGTTTTGGCTACATTGGTTTTTTATAGGAGTAAATAATCACAGTATGGTTTAATATCAACTAAGGATAACAATTTAAAACATTTTAATTTTAAAGATATTTAAATTCAAAAAATATTTTACCAGTGAACTAAGCATTTAAGAAATAAAGTATTATACTTGAATTTCTGCTATGTCATTTTTTTAAATTATAAATAAAAAATAACTCTGAGTGGTCACATCAAGTGACAGAATTGAAGTGACTCAGGTTCTTTTCTTCATCTTTACAATAGCTCTGCTGTCACTCTTTGTTTGAATTGAGTGTTTAAATATAGAAATACATAATATCAACTGGAGGTGGAGACAGGAATTATAACCAAAGCTAATTGGAATGATTCTAAGCCATTATAAGCTTACTCTCCAAATGAAGACAGGCAGCGGAGTTCACAAACATATCATAGGAAGTTCTCCAAATTAGCTGCCAAATAAAATATGATGTCTTTTAAAAATTGTAATAAAATTTTGCTAACCTGGAATGTATATTCATATTATTAAAACTGAACATTAACCACAAGCACCAATTATAACTAGGCCAACAAACTACTATCACAGAGCAATAACATCTCTTTTAGAATGTATCAGTTTTTAATAACTGCTGGTGCATTGTGACATAAAAGTCAGACTGACTTCTCTTGGTTGGTCTTATTATTTAATTTAACATTACAATACACACCTTTCTTGCTTATACCTAGGCAGCTGACCTTTTCTCTTAACTTTTGGTAAGGCACTGGAGGAAGGAGGGAAAGAAAGAAGCTGTGATAAAAGAACATAATTAATCTACACTCATGGGCTGAAATAGCAGAGTAAAATGAATGCTGTTTATTCAAATTAAATCTGAAAGAAATCTGAATTTTAAAATGAATGCAAATTAGCTTATATTTCAAATAAATTAAAATTATAAATTGAATTTGAAAAACATCTAAATTAGGAATTTAAATTTAATTTAAAATCTACCAGCCAATTCGATTTAAGTTATTTTAATTTAGGTTAAATTAAAATTCAGAATCATCTGAAATGAATCATAATTAGCTATAACAGTCCCCTCACATATAAAATGCTGAAATTTTGATTTCTAACAAGTTTTAATCAGGCTTTGCTTAAATTGATAACAGCCTGCAGAATGGTTTGACACAAAAGATTAAAACAACCTAAAACAGGATAACAAAAATAAAGATGATTATTTGGCAGAAATTATTATAATGGGTCATATGATTAATGTCCCACCAAATTTACATTAGCTTTGAATATAAAATTGTGGGATTGTAGAAAAGTGCCGTAAGAAAATATAAACTAAATACCTTTCTATGGAAATGATAAATGATAAGAATCTAATCACTTATGATCCTAATACTTTTCTGAGTATGTCTCCATCAGTGTGGCTGTCCCCCTGCTGGCTGAACCTTGCTCAGCATTGGAGCGAGGTGCGGATCCATGGACCTCCAAGTGCTCCCTAGGCCGACACTATCTGCTTCACAAGGGAGGTTGGGGGTTAATGGGAAATGAGGACACATTTGTAATACCTTAACCAATAAAGAATTAAAAAATAAATAAATAAAATCCCAGGAAAACGAAAATAAAAAAATAAAAATAAATAAAAACTTCAAAAGCTGCAACTAGAACCTATCATTCACACTTTTTTAAGAGATCAAGAAAATTCCATCAAGCTCTATATTCTTCCATCAAGCTCTATATTCCTATTTCTGGCAGTCACTACTGAAGACCAAGCCTCCCAGGCCTCATCCCCCACCTCATCCCTTATACCTCTGTAGAGCCTCTAATATGACTCAAGCCCCACATAGCTCCAGTTTCTCAACACTTTAGCTATTCTCTCCGAATTCGTGGTCAACTTCCCAAACAGTCAACATCTCTGCTGATCCAGAGCACTTTTTTGCTCTGAAAGACTCCCAGCCCAAAGTGCTAAACATCTTCGGAGGAATGTCTGCTGCAATGACCGGAGACCTCTCCTGGCATTTAGCGAACAGGGTCAGGGATTTGTCTTTAGCAGCAGAATATTTCTAGCTGATGTCTTTACTTCCAGCAGCTAATAGGACTATAGCTTGTTCATTTTATAGTCATATATAATCAGAGCGTTGTTATCTAGACCCTTGTTTCTCTATAGACCAGCACGTTGCAGCACCTGGGAGTTTGTGAGAAGAAATGCCGAATCTCATACCCCATTCCTGAGTCAGGATCTTCACTTAAAAAAAAAAATCTCCTGGTGATTCACATATACGTTGTACTTTGAGAAGCGCTGCTCTAGAGATCTTATCTGCCACATTTTGCAAAATTGAGTTCTTTTATTTTTTACCATTTAACTTGATATTGAAGTTGTTTGGCTTATTTTTCTGTAAGTACAGGAGATGTCCTTTGTTTGGAGTTTCATCTACTAGTATTGAGTCACCCATATTTTTCATGACTTGTTTACTTTTTCAGAAACTGTATGATGTATGCAGTAGGTGAATGGTCATAGCCTTCATGCATAGAATTAGATGTGCTACTGTACCAGTTTTAATTTTTCAACCATTACAAGGCTATTGAATTTTTTGTAAATGCAAGAAGTTTTAAAAGTATCTTGGATACTATTTTTATTAACATACATTAAATTTATACTATTTAAATTCCAGTACATTCCACACTAATTTATAACCTCCCAGGCATAGTCTGGATGACCCAACCACACTTTGAAGCACACCAGTGCTTCCCCAAATTTGTGGTCACATGTTCTTTACCTGGCTCCTGCACCCACCTCACCATAGGTATAAATTGACACAATATTTCTAAGTTCTCTTCAAATGTTTAAAATTTTCTGTTATTCTAAAATGTAAATATTTTCTGCCTTATCTAAAACCACTCATGATTATTCATTAAAGAATTTCTGTTAAAGAATTACCTTTCAAGTATTTTATTATAGCTTTATGTTTAAGCAATGCTTTATTTCTTCTGCTATACTTAAGTTCACTCAAGATGGGTTATATATGTGATTCTAAATCATAAACACAGGGTAACTAAAATGGTTCTTTATTCTATAAATTACAGTGTGGGGGAGGAAACAGATGGAGTGCTCAAAGGGTTTAAGTAAAGAGGATTGATTTTGGGGATTATGTACAGAGGTGTAGGCAGAGTTCTGGATAGTAAACCAACAAGGGATGGTAAAGTACCAAGGACCACTTACGGGTATGGGGGGTGGGGGGGATGAACTGGGGGAGCTGTTACCCTTAGTTTTGAAAAGGGAAGGCAAAGGGATGATGTTGCCAGAGCGCAGTGAGACAGTGAGAGTTGAAAACATGAAACAAGGAACACCTGATTTGATTTGTTCTTAAGGAACACACCCACTGCCCAAACGTCAATAAGGTAGGAAGAGAAAGGAGAGGAATAATGTACCAAACTCATCCTTTCCCTCTACCCTCTGTTGTTTTGCTAGTGACTTCGTTGACAAATTCAGCAAGTAAGTTATCAAGGGCAATAGAATTGATTCCTGAACCAAGGATTCTTTTCATGGTGAGCCATGTATTTGCTGCGAGATTAACTACATCCTGTAAATCAACAACCCACAGGAGATTACCCCATGGCTGAGGCCATTACAATTATGAAACATGTTATTCCATGGACTCAGGCAAGTCCTTAGTTCTATTGACTAAGATCTTTCCAGATAACGGAGCACATAGTAAAACAAGATTTCACAAGTCTGACAGCATTGTTGCATTTCTTTCAACATAAACAAAATCCTTAGAGAATATGTATGTTGTAGAAGAGACACAGTGATGATTGAGGCATTCTAGACATTTTTAAGTAATAGTGCAGGCTGAAGTATTTCAGTCAGGAAAGAGAAATCTGCACACGGAATGCACACATATTCTCTTTAAATTCCTGCCCCCTCTCTAATGGAAGTGGCACGATATAATCAGCCAGACACCAGGTAGCTGTGGGCCACCCGGGGAATGGTGACATATCAGGAACCCAGCATCTGCCTTTACTGAAGCAAAGTTGGGTAGTTAGCAGTTGTAGGAGCCAGCTGAGCCTTGGTGAGGAGGCGTGTCCTTCGTTGTCTAAGCCTAGTCTTCAGCCTTTCCTGAAAGGCTGTGGATTTTCTAAATGCCTTGTTCAAGGAAGTGTTCTCTGAGTCCTTCCAGTGCAAACAGTTAGGCTGAGCAAGCTGTAAAAATAGGACTTATTCCACCAGCCCTATCACCTTAATGTTAGACTCCTAGTGTGCCTTGGATGCTTTATTATCTTAATGTCATTGACGATAGCCTTTGCTATGTCTGGGCTTTAAGTAACTAACATGGTAGATATTTAAAACCACTATAAGGTGGTTTGGCAGCACATTGAATCTTTTCCTTTTTAATGATCGCTATCTATCTATCTATCTATCTATCTATCTATCTATCTATCTATCATCTATTTACATTCAGTATTATCAGTTATTTTGTTTTAGTTTCTTGTCGACTACCTGAATTACTGCATTAACTGACTTTATCCCTGCCTGAGATTTTTCTGTATTGACTACATTTCTTCAGTTATTCATATGAAAAATAATAATACAGTAACTAATAAATAATAATATAAGAATAAACTTTGTGTTTCATGTACTCACAACTGTAAGCCTCCTTTTGCTCTACCTTGTGTTCTACCTGTATACACATTCTTTAGGCTTAAAATTGAACATACATAAAGAGTTCCTTCTTAAACACAAACAAGATTCAAGTCTTGATGGATATCATAAGGGTTCCCTCAAAAAATATGTCTATAGCCTAACAATCGGAAACTGTGACTGTGACCTTAATTGAAAAAAGGGTGTGTGTGTGTTTTTTTCAGATGTAATTATACGAAAGGTCTTGGGATAAGATCACATTTAATTATCTAGGTGAGACCTAAATTCAATGCCTTATAAGAGATAGAAGACTCAGAATTGAAGGCCATGTAAAGATGGAGGCAGAGATTGGAGTTATGTAGCGAGAAGTCAAGGGATATCTAGATCCACCAGAAGCTAGAAGAGGCAAGGAAGGATTCTCCCCTATAGGTTTTGCAGGGTGTACAGTCTTGCCAATACCTTGATTTGGACTTCTGGTCTGGAGAACTGTGATGGAATAAATTTCTGTAATTTGAAGCCACCAAATTTAAGTTTGTGGTATGGTTTTTGTTGTTGTTGTTGTTTTTTACATCAGCTTAGAAACTGATGCAACCTACCAAGATAGTAAGTACAGTGAGATGATCAACTTGTTATCTCCTTTGAGTGCTGAAGGTGACTGGAGAGCGAAATAAAATAGAGTGTAAATCTCATAGCAAAGCCCGAGAAGAGCAGTAAAACATTTTATATATATCACTCATGAACATATTGAAAAATCTATAACAAAGTTTTTACAAAGTAAATCCAGAATATACCTAAGGACAATACATTACCAAGGAGAGGAGTTTACCTCAAGAATGCAAGTTTAGTGTGGTGATCATTTTAAAATACATCCAAATAAATATCAAGTGTTATAGAACTGAAACGAATATAATGTTACATGTCAATTATTCCTCAATGAAAAAGAAAAGAATGCAAATTTAGTTCAACATTTGAAAATGAGTAATGATAATTTACCATATAACAAATTGAAGAAATTCCCTATGACAAACTCAAAAGATAAAGATTTGAACCAGATGCATGGAGAAATATGCCATGTTCATGAATTTAAAGAATCAATATTATCAAGATATTACATATCCCCAGTTAGGCCTATAATTTAACAAAACATCAGTCATTATTCCAGCAGTTTATATGGAAAATATGACTGACTAATTCTAAAATTTATGTGGAAATGCCAAGAATTTAGCAAAAAATTATCTTTGAAACATAATTACGTACATCATGCTTGATTTTACTTATTTTCCCTAATTTTAATGTTTACAATACAGCTAGATGCAGCTACAGTTATGGGAATAATTTGTAATTGTCACCAAGCTATATAAATATATCACTGGGACAGAAAACAGATAGACCACGACTAGACCCAAGTATACATATGTTCAATTGTCATTCAACAAAAGCACCAATGTAACTTAATGAGAAAGAGATCATCTTTTCAACATTGTTTTAGAACAATTGGAGTTTGGAAAGATTAAAATGAAAAGAAACTAATATATCTCACCTACACAAAAATTAATTGTAGATAGATCATAGACCTAAACATAAAAATTAAAACCACAAAGCTTCTGGAACAAAATATAGGGAGATATATTTGCAAACATAGAGTGGACAAGGCTTTTTTTGACAGAATACAAAAAGACTCAGAATAAAATGATAAACTGGGCTTCATCAAAATTAATAACTTCTGCTCGTCAAATGACAAGATTGAAAAATGAAAAGTCAAGCCATAGACTGGAAGAAATTATTTGGAAAACAAATATAAATGAAAAGACTTATATCTAGATTATATTAAAGAAACTATAATATATCCAGAATGCATTAAAGAAAAAACTCCTATAACTCAATAATATAAAGTCAAACAAGCTAATAAAATAGACAAACATTTGAAAATACACTTTATTGAGGAGTATATACAAATGACCAAGTGCATGAAAATGTTCTCAGCATCCTAAGTATTAGAGAAATGCAAATTCAAGCCACAATTTGGTTCCATTATATATCACATTTTTAAAAGACTGACAAATTTCAATTGCTTGCAAGGCTATTAAGCAGTTTGACTTTCCATACTTTACTGATGAGAGTGTAAAATAATACTACCACTTTGGAAAAGCAGTTTTGAAAATATTAAGCATAGAGCTACTCTGTGACTCAACAGTATCACTCCTAAGATTTTCACCAAGATAAATCAAAACACATGTCTACACAAGACTTGTACAAGAATGTTCACTCATAGGAGCCCAAACTGGAAAGAATTCAGTGTCCACCAACAAATAAATGAATACATTTTGACATATTTTCAAAAATGGACTACTATTTGGCTATAAAAGAGTGAACTACGATAATTATACCACATGGATGAATCTTTAAAACATTTTTATCAGTGAAAGAAACCAGACTCAAAAGAGTACCTTCCAGTCAGGGGCATATGCCCAGGTTGTGGGCTTGGACCCCAGAGGGGGACATGCAGGAGGCAGCCAATCAAGGACTCTCTCTCAGCATTGATGTCTCTATCTCGCTCTCTTTCTCCTTTCCTCTCTGAAATCAATAAAAATATATTTTTTAAAAAGAGTAGATTCCATACGATTCCACTAGATCAGGTTCAATTAATAATAGTGATTCAGATCATTCATTGTTCTAATTATAGGGCAGACGGGGGAGAAATGACTAGAAAGATACATTAGGCAGTTTTCTGGAGCTATTCGTTTTAACTTGATTTGTATGGTTATTATACCATGTGTAATTTATCATAGCGAGCGGTTGAATTCCTAGTCGGTTGAACTCCCAAGGGGGCAATTTGCATATTAGCCTTTTATTATATAGGATAGTAATGATAATGAAGATTGCACTACAACCTTTATAAAATAGTTTAAGAAGGTAGTAGGCAACCAAACAGATTTGAAATGGGAACAGAATTTTGGAGAGCAGAGATTTTGATATAACAATTAGCAGATTGTATTTTCATGTCCAGAAACACTATTTTCTCTTTTTTGTATACAAAATAAATAAAAAAATCAAGGGCCTATTAATCAAGCATTCAAAAGGTCCAAAGAGGCAAAGAAAATCTAGTTTGTCAATGCCATTCCCTTCATTCTGACTCTCCTTTGTGACTCTACCAACTTCATAAATTAATTTGCCACAATTTATTACCTATAAAAAGAAATTTAACAAAATCAAAGTCCAAATCATTTGTGAGAAAGGGCCACTTACACTAAAATCATGAACAAGACAAACATAGAATGACCATATGTGCATCCAATTCTGACAGGAAAACAGAAAACCAGAGCAGAGGGCCTGTGAAGGAGGGCAAGTGCTGGCCATTGTCATAGACAATTAGGCTTTCAGGTTTTAATATCTCCTGATGGCTCATGATCCACTTTATGTAGTTCCTTAGATTAGATATTTAAATATAATGTTGTTTTTAAAATCTGTAAATTGATTTTTCTCTTCATTAAATATTAAGATGCTACTTGGATGAACCAGAAAATATGATAGTTTATGTAATACCCTATATTTATATAACTATTCCTTTCAAATATAATTAATATATTTGAGGTAAAAATAGGTAATTTCAGACCATACAAACTGGAACTAGCAATACCATATGGAAATCAAACAATTAATGTATGTAACTTCTGCTAGATATCTCTCTTCATTAATCCTTCAAGAATATAAAAGTAGATAATAGATCTGTTTAATAGCAATAAAAAAGCAAAGAAATTAAAAGCTTTGTGTGTCAACAACAACAAAGATTCTGTGAGAGTTTTATCAAGGCCTATACTCTACATCTAAAACAAAAATATACATTTATAGGTCAAAATCTATATTTACCCATTTCTCAGATATACAAAACAAAAAAGCAATTAATCACAAATGTATTCACTCATGCCTGTCCTTTTTGCAACCTGAGACTTCTATTTCTCATATATATACACATATACATGTGCGTATATAGATTTATGTGTTATTATTTGAAAGAAAATACTGTCAAATACTTTATCTCAATTTTCCAGTGTCTAACTCTGGGTCTAGCGATTCCTAAACTTTAAAGAACATAACATAGGTCAAAATATAGAAGGATACAATAGAATAATGGTCACCAGAGGATGAAGGGAAGGGTATATGGGGAATTATTCAATGGTATACAGTTATAGTTATACAAAATGAGCAAGTGTCAAAAGATCTGCTGTACTATATAGTGCCTAGAGTTAACTAAAGTATTGTGTACTTAAATTTTTTCTAGGAGGGTAGATCTCATCAAGTGTCCTTATACTACCATAAAAAAGGGGCAAAAACAAAGGAATATAAGGAGACTTTGGGAGGTGATGAATATATTTCCTGGATTGTGGTGATAGTAACACAAGTGTATACATTTGTCCAAACTCACTAAATTACATATGTTAGTTATATGCAATTTTTGTATGCCAATTATACCTCAGAAAAGTTGGAAAAATATCTTGTTGGCTGAGCAATTAAGAGACTTCTTATATTTAAATATATTAATGAAGTCAGTCAATTAACAGTGTGAAGAGTCAGTTGCCTATTGGTACTTTTCAACATTCTAACAAATTCTCTTCATTCTAACAAATTGAAGACTCAAACTGTCTGACAGTTATGTTCTCAGAACATTAGATTTCATGCTTTTTTCCTGACTGGCCCTTTACTTAGATAAGTTTTCCTCTATCCTAGGGCTATAGTCTTTCAAGTTAAGAGTTATAGGAAAGATTTCGCAGATGATTTTTCAAATGAGAAAATTACTTTCTCAAAGACTTAATCAAAATGAGACCTAGCCACTAACTTCAATGATAAGTACTGTAAACCCAAACTGTGTCTTGTAGATTATCAACAGAGCTACAATTAGTTCTAGAAGATTAAAACAGCAGCCAGAGAAATAAGATTTTATATTAAATCACCGCCGAATAAACTACATTAAAGTCACTCGCTCATAGCACTGGAGTTAAGTTCTTAGAAAATAGCAACTAAAAAACAAACTCTGCTGTGCTAATGTAATTACTGCCCCATGTAACGCTTTACAACAAAAATATGTAATTTCACATCATTATATGTGCTCAAATTCCTTCTTCACATTAAAAAATGCTTCAGATGTCGTATGGTATGTATCTACATGAAAAGTTCTCTCTCTACCCTGGACAAATCTGCTTTTCCTATTTACATATGTATGTTTGTATGTATGTATGTATGTATGTATGTATGTATTTATACTGTTACCATCTCCCCATTGACTTCATGCTGAAAGTCAATCAGCCACTCACCCCTGTTGATTCTGCATGATCCTCTGCTACAGCCTCACTCAGGCCCTCATCACTTTGGCCTTAGATTATTGCTTGGGCCTCTTATTGCCCATCTTTCTCCACTTCAATCAAACCAGCAGAGTTATTACTTAACACATTAACCCTGCTGTCTTTCTATTTTTGAGAAAATGAAGTACAATCTCCTTGACACTGTGTTTAAGTCCCTTCTTGTGTGTTTTCAGCTACCTTTCCTGTCTCGCTCCTATTGCTCCTGTGCATGCCTGCTGTGCCCCAGACACTATGAATTTTATTGCTGCTGGGACCAGCTGGGCTTTAAAGAACACACAACACCTCTATTTCTGCACTTACTGCATTTTTAAAGTTTGCTTGTATTTGTGTCTTTCCGCTTAGAATGTGGATTCTTCAAGTTTAGATACCTGTTTTGATTATAATTGTGATTATCCAGTTAGTATAATGCTTTGGACATTACACTTTGAAATTTTAGTAAAATGGAGGAGAAAACAACAACAACAAATCTATTCAGTTATTACCTCTTCTAGCAGTAGTACCTGAGCAAGACTATCCAGTGGTTCTTGCTGTGGAGACCTTCTCTGGGTGAAAAGTTCCTTTCCGTTCAAGTCTGAGTGTCTTCGTATTTTAATAGATTCCCTTTCTACTAGAGTTGGTGTCCATTGCTTTCCAACTGTGACATATTGTAAGTACAGAATAATTAGTAATCCCAGGATTGCCATTTTCCAGGAAGAAGTACTTTTAATTCACTAATAACTGTGTCTTCCCTTCCTCTCTTACTTGGATTTCTGACACTGGCTGCTTTAAAACACTATGTGATAATTTTGAAGGATTAATCTAGGTCAAAGTATAATGCCAGATGAGAGTAAAAAAATCAATGTGGTAAAAAATGCAGAATTTTTACCAACTGATATTTCAGACACAAAGGAAGGAAGGAAGGAAGGAAGGAAGGAAGGAAGGAAGGCAGGCAGGAAAGAAAGAAGGAAAGAAATAAAAAGAGGCTCCATGGCTATTTGGAAAATAACAATTCTGTTTCAGGCAGCCCCAACAAAGCAGAACTCAACTAAGACAGCATGTCACAGACTTAGATCTATATATGTGTTGAAGAGTGGGTGTTAACATGGATTTTCTTTCTGGAAATGTGAACTCCACTTCCACACTTGGAAGCAAATTAGGAAACTTCTGACTGTGATTATAAAAGCTCTCTCCCCAGAAATCATTATGGTGAAGCCTCAATGAGCAGATAGACTAGCATCTCTCACAGCCTCTAAGGCTCCTGTGAGCATTTGGACATTCATTATTCAAGTTAAATACTGAGTGGCCATAATCAATGAATGATACTCTCATACACTGTATACAATGAAAGAGGAAAGTTAAATCATGCAGGTAGGATCCAGGTACTGCACTGAGCTATTTGCATACATTTTCCCATTTCTACAATCCTAAGGGATGGCTAGGGCAATCTTTCTTTCAGACATACAGAGGGTGGTCAAGTAATTTTCCAAAGTTCACCTATCTAGTAAGTAATCAAGATAAAACAGGAATACCTTGTTTTCTTGAGCTTCACTTTGTTACACTTCACAGGTGTTGGGTTATTTACAAATTAAAGACAAGACCCTCCACCAGCAAAATATTACTACTTGTTATATTGCTGTAACCTGGAAGCAAGCCTGCAATATCTCTGAGGAATTCCTGTATATGTGTGTTATTTTAATATTTTGAAGTCTTTGAATATCTTAAAATTAATTATAATGGCCATTGGAATTGATCATGTTCATAAATATTGTGTTGATACCACAATTAAAAGGATTTCTCACTGATTAACTGTGTCTCTGGGGTTTATATATATTTTTTCCAGTTGAAACTTGACCTGTTAAAAAGTTCTGTTTCCTTTGGTTGTCCTCATTTATTTCACTTGATTCTCAATATATTAATTGAGAGCAAAAAACCCCCCCAAAATCGCCTATGATCATGAATCTAATCTGCCTTCCCTTGATTCAGCAATCCTACTTTCATCTTACTTCATAGCTAAAATCTTTCATTTCAACCTTAGGAGATAAAAATTGGTATTAGTTATCTCTTCCTGTGTAAGAAATCACCCCTAAATGTGGTCGTTGGAAATAATCCATTGTCATTATCTCACAGTTTCTGTGGGTCAGGTTTCCGGTGCTGCTTTGCTGGTTCCTGACTCAGGGTCTCTCACGTGCTGCAGTCACGGTGGTATCCAAGACCGCCATCATCCCAAGGTTCAACTGGCACGGGATCTGCTCCTGAGCTCGTGCACAGGGCTGTTGGCAGCTTCAGTTCCCCGTGGGATGGCGCACTGCCTGTTGGCTGGAGGCTGCCCTTTAAAGGGCAGCTCACATATGATAGCTGGATTCATCAGAATGTTCCAGCGAGAGAACAAAAGAGGGAGTACTGATATTTTTATAACCTAATCCTGGAAGTGGCATCACTTTTGCTGTATTTGTTCTTTAAATACAAGTTACTAAAGGAAGGGCTTTCACAAGATTGTGACTACCAAGAGGCAGGGCTCACACCACCACATAACTTTAATAAACTCCCACCTGCCTGGTAAAAGGCTCAGGTGCTACCCATGCAAATACATCAGGCCCAATGCAGGCTTTGGGAGCAGCAGAAAGCCTTCCACCTCCGTTACTGTGAGTGGGTATGTTCACAGGTTCACTTGAAATCTCTTTAAAATAGCTTTGAACAGGAGGCAGTAAGAGTGAGTTGGCACTAATTAGCATTTCTGTGAACTGTTTTGCCTTATACTTTTGATCTCTTAAAGGCCCCCTCAAGTAAAAGACTTGGTTCCTAAAGCCTTTTTCTCACTAGACACAGGTTTAGAAAGAAAACATTTAGACAGAATTATGGTACTTAATCCTTAGAATAACATATACACATTTTTGTCACAATTGTTTAGATGGTAAATTATAATAATAGAGGAAAGAATTTTCTTTACCCAATAAATTAGAGCATAAGTCACTAGAGCAGCGGTTCTCAATCTGTGGGTCGCGACCCCTTTGGCGGTTGAACGACCCTTTCACAGGGGTCGCCTAAGACCCTCCTGCATATCAGATATTTACATTATGATTCATAACAGTAGCAACATTACAGTTATGAAGTAGCAACGAAAATAACTTTATGGTTGGGTCACAACATGAGGAACTGTATTTAAAGGGCCAGAAGGTTGAGAACCACTGCACTAGAGGATGATTTCATTACATAAAGTAAGACTATCAGTGACATAAGTATATAAACAGTGGATGTTGTTCATCTCCTTTTTGTAATTCCTTGAGAAGATATAGATCATTTCCTTCATGTCTGTATCCCCAGAGTCAGTGCCCTCCCCATGTTGGGCATTTAAGAAATGCTTGTTAAGTGGATGAGTAAACAATTTATATGTTATAATGCAATAAGAGTTACAGTATTAATATTTATGCAATCTACTAATATTAAAATAATTCTTACCATCATAACTTGCATTCAAGCTAGATTTATATTTCATGAATTTCTCAGAATAATATATAAATTAGTTTAGGTGGCAACTAGTACCTTCTTATATTGTGAAACCTGAACTAAGACATAAAAAGATTTCTTATGGAAAAAGAGAGTTTATGTGTGTTTTTTTTGAATCTAAAATATTGAGAAGCACATTCAAGAACTTACACTCTAAAGCTCATCTCACAGATATCCAGATATGGCATTTTAAATATAACATACAGTTCACAGTATGTTTAGCTTATTAATGTAACTTCTATTTAATAGTTTATGACTTGTGAAAACTTTAAGTTGAAACATAGATATTGTTGCTTTTGCAAGTCACAAATAATCCTATATAATAAAAGGGTAATATGTAAATTGACCTTAACAGCAGAACAACCAGTCACTATGACATGCACTGACCACCAGGGGGCAGATGCTCAATGCAGGAGCTGCCCCCTGGTGATCAGTTCCCTCCCACAGGGGGTGCGCAGCTCAGCCAGAAGCTGGCTCATGCCTCCATGGCAGTGCTAAGGATGTCTGACTAACAGCTTAGGCCTGTTCCCCTCCTCCACACCCCCCCCCCCCACGTGCACGAATTGTTGTGTACCAGGCCTCTAGTCAAATATAAATAATTTAATTCATTTAATAAGTAGTCTGTCACCAGGGAGCCAAAGAATAACACTGGATAACTAGAGGGAAAAAATCTTCAGAATACCTAAAAGAAAGAGAGGAATCACTCCCCCTTATTATACAACAGGTCTATTTACATATATGTGCAAATCACTAATCTCAGGAGTAAACAAATATAAATATGACACTGGAAACCTTTAGAAACTGAATTCAATAGGGAAAGTAAAAGTATTGACATATGTATGAAGCAACTATATTATGAGGCACGTTTTGGCACATTATGGTTAGTTTCATGAAGAAAGCACAGCCAAATTCCTATAGCTTAGAGAGCTTAAAATCACATTGGGCTAAGAGTCATGTGTGAAGTCAATGAAGCTTGTCATCTCTTAGAAATCAACAGGACCATAAATGGTGCTAATCTCAGTACCACAAAAAACCAAGGACTTCGCTCCGTTCTTATCTAGATCAGCAATCAGCATCCTTTGAGTTTTAGGAGAGGTTCAGTATTCAGAATCCTTCTTCTCTACTAAGAGGCTTAAACAGATTTCTCATCCTGCCATGTAGTCTTTATCTCGGAGAAGCATGCTGGTGAACTTCACAGAGCTGAGTCACAGGCGCATTCTCAAAGCAACTCCTCTTACCTGGCAGTCACGAGGCACTCCTGCTGGAACCAGTTTCCAGTTCGTGATCTATTATGATAACTGGGAAAATAAGCAGCTCATTACCGAGCCCACTCACTGGAAAAATTCACAGCCAGACCCACTGATTAAATCACAGGGGATGGCGGGCTGCTCTTGTTTCTGGACTAAGGTCATTCCAGGTTTTCTTTATATATCAAATTCAAATTATTGCTAAATGGGAAATAAGTGGTATAATATATTTAGAAGAGGGGTGTGAAATATCTATTTAAAAACTTTAAGAGAGAAAATTTCAAAGGAAAGGGAAACAATCCTAAACCTGGATTTGCAAGATTTTTATTAAGAAATATTAACTTGGTTTATAACTGACTAATGAAATGAGAAGTTAGGCTCAGATGTTTTTAGAAACTGCACATAACTTTTATCTTGAAAACGTCGATCAAACTTTGATTATACTACACATGTATTTTTTTTCTCATTAGTGACTTTCCACAGTCAGGAATAGTAGCACTCTGACTTAAATTACATTATTACTCTGCCATATAATATCAACTGTTTCCAGATGAGGAATTAATGCCCAATGGTTTTAAGGCCGATTCCATGCCACACCGAGAGGTAAGAATAAGTTGTACTCAGTTCCTCATGTGAGCCATGGAATGTTGAAGTAGTAGAGTTGATACCATTGTAGTTAAACTAGTTATTAATAATAAGAAAGGAACAAAGGGAAGGCCAAATATTATAGGCATGCCATTTGGGCAGCTTCACCAGGAAGCTGCAACTTTGCACACCCCAGGAGTCCAACAGAGAGGAGATAGATGCATGCCCAGCAAAGTTGGGGTGGCATAAGGTAGCTACTTGTGTGTCAGTCACAACTGGGAGCAGGTCATTGGCCAGAATGGGCATGACCATTGCAAGAACACAAAATTTGGGATATTTAATCACCTGAACAAAGGACTTCACTCTCCTGGTTGCTCTTGGCTGCCCTTCGGACTCTTGTTGCAGGGGGTGAGCTCTTTGGGCTCGCCCGCATTCTCCCACATGGCCCATGTCCATGTAGACCCCAACACACAATGGACTAATGGCCTGCAAGTAGCCTGATGCTGAACTGGACCCAGCCACAATATGAAATGGAAACTGTGGACACTGGCTTTGCTTCTAGCTTTATTGAAACCCCAGCTACACTTCTATAACTGGACTAAGGGAAGTGAGACTTTGTAAGGTCAGAGATGCAATTCCATGCAAATAAAAGTCACTCATTCTCCTGTATAAGCCTCAAAAAATTATTTTTCTTGAGATATCATAAGGATTCCTCTGGCAGCCCGGGAGCACTCAGTAGGAAAAGGATACTCCATTTTCAGAGCGAATAGCTTAACCCAAAAGCCATAAAGTCAGTCTTACTGGGTTTGGACACTACCACTTGCAGTGAAAGGGAAGAAGGCCTTATCAACCCAAGCTCCAAGGAAAATTGAATTACTTAGTATCTACTTTTTGACATTTTCTAAATGAAAACTCCTAATGGAACAATTTACCTGGGCAAATAGACAATAAATTAGAAGACTCTGGTCTTCTCTCTCTTCTGGGCATCATATGAACATTAGCAATGTTTTAACTAAAAATGTTGAGGGGAAGAGCTAACTCACTCTGGTAGGAAGATAAAAGAGGTGCTTTGTGCCAGGCTGAATAGATCATATTGAAAACATGGTTACTCTGCTGCTGAAGCCTGACACTGAAAGGCAACATTTCTGTTCCAAAGCCCATTCGTTTTTTAAAAGAGCATCTCTCCAGCTCAGTGAGAAAGAGATGTGTCTTGATGTATTTATGTTACAATATTGGCCAGAAAAAACACTGGACCAGAGAAAATGTGAGACTCACCTTGGCATCAGTTTAGTTAGGGCTGAACATCTTTTGATGGGTAGTATCTATTTTTGGCATAGCAACCTTGAATTTTTCATTCACACTTTACTCCAAAGTCTTCAAATGCTCTTCGTTAATAAAAATATAGGTTAGTGTAAAAGTGGAACTCCCAAACAGAGGCTAGGATAAAAAGTTTATTGCTTTCTTACATAAAAGCACAAAGGTTCAGGACTAATAGCATGGGTACCCTGGCTATTCTTGACATTAATTCTAGCTTGGAGTCCAAGGCAGCAGATCTAATGTACATTAGTTACTGCCAGTATGGAAAGGAAAGAGAGGGAACAGAAAGCAAAATAAAACAAAACAAAGTTCTTTAGTAGGGATTTTCCTCATCAATTGCAGATCTAGTTTATTTGGCCTGAGTGTGGTCACATGTTTCTACCTAACTACAAGGGAGTGTAGGTTGGTGTGTGTCTTCACAGTCAAAAGGCACACTTTGGTTTCTATTGTATCCATAAGCGCCTTGCAAAATAAACTCTCCATGAAGCATTCTAGCTACAATGGTCAGAATGGGCAACTTGCAGTTTCTTGAGTTCATTTTGCCTTTTGCACTTTTGTTAATGAATGATGTTTCCTTTTCTTATATCTTACTAGTATTTATCTCTCAAAATCCTATCTTTTTTTCAGACTTGGGAAGGATTATGTCTAGGTGCAAAATAACTCATAACCTTGGAATAGTGGAAACAGTAGGGAAGAGAAACAAGCCAGACAGAGACGTGCTTTGTAAGGCAAAGATTTGTCTGCTACTGTGAGGGCAGTCAGACAATCCAAAAATTTAGGTAAAGCTTAGGATCCTCTTACTTGTAGGATACAGCTATAGAAGAAGTCAACCTTGTGGCTGTTGTCCGATTAAAAATAAGGCAATGTGCTTGATAGCAACATGAGACTTGTCCTTAAATGGTGAGCCCTGAAAGGTTGTTAGGGACAAAGGGAAAAGTGTCGAACACTGGGATAAAAGAAATGATCAGTGCTACCAACATGGAAGACAGTTCCCGTTATCAGTGCTTCCAACTTGTAAGGCTGGAACCTGAGACATGATAAGTGAGCAGAAATTAGGATATGGGGAGGGGACGAGACGCCTAGGGACAAGTAGGAAGTTGGAGTTCAAGGTGTAAGGAACCAGAAGGACAGAGGATTTTTTTACTAAAGTCCTTCTTATGTCCTTGACCTCCAGAGCTGTTCCTCTCACCCCCTCTTGCCCACAATCTCATCCCCTAGGTCAGTGGTCGGCAAACTCATTAGTCAACAGAGCCAAATATCACCAGTACAACAATTGAAATTTCTTTTGAGAGCCAAATTTTTTAAACTTAAACTATATAGGTAGGTACATCGTTATTAACTTAATTAGGGTATTCCTAAGGCTTAGGAAGAGCCACACTCAAGGGGCCAAAGAGCTGCATGTGGCTCGCGAGCCGCAGTTTGCCGACCACTGCCTAGGTCTTCCTTTCCATCCCAATAGTTACTAATCCACAGGAACATTTTCTTCCTCTTTTGAGGACCATTATTAACTCTATCAATTTCTATTCTTTTTTCCCCCCTGACGTAGAACACTCTTTTGAGCTACCTTATACTTGGAATTTTTAAATAAAAACTTATGCCATGGTGTTTCTCCATGTTGGTTATACAGATAAATAGGACTTACCCCAATCTCAGGGGATTTTTGGTATGATTGGAAGTAAAATAATAATCAGAAGGGGAAATGGTAAAAAAAAAAAATGGTATGCAGGCTGCCACAGATCCAATATTGGGGGAAGTGATCTGACTTTTTAAATCTGGAACAGCGGGTGCTAAAAAAATTCCTGTTTCTGCTAGAATTTGAGCATAGACTAAGGCAGGTCTAGACCTGTATGTAGTTGACATTATTTGAGCTTCCTTCATGAAACTAAGGAAGGAAGTCCTGAAAATGAGATAGAAATGAGTGGGATTTAGGCACATCATTAACCATTTATTTTGATCGTACATACCATAATGTTAATGTAGATTTAGGAGTTAGGGATTAACTCTGAGTTTTATAAAGATGTATCTAGAAAAAACTTTGAAGGAGTTAAGGTTTCAAAATCTTAAGACATACGAGAATTTTTCAAAAGTTAAATATATTTCAAAAATTTAAGATATGTTCTAATTTTCCCTATTCCAATCTCAGATCTCCCAGGATAAGCCATTAATTATAGCTCCAGGACAGACAAGGTGTTGAGCTCTTTAGTTTGATAACAGGCTTTAAAATGAACCATGATAAAAAGAGAAAAGGTGAGTCATTCCTATGGTTCCTATGGCAGCCAAGATAGCGCACTGTAAGAATTCCCTGTGAGACAGAAGCAGCTGCCAATAGTAAGTCAGCTGATGATCTCTAGGTGATTCCCTTGGCCAGAGCAACTCAATGATTGAGTGTGACAGGGACGCAGGGGTCTGGTCATTTCTCCCCAGTGCTGAACTCCCCATTGGGCTTCCTGAAACGTTTTTGGAAGTATACCACAGTCAGAGACTCTTTTTCCCAAATACTCCTTCCTTCCCCACTCTCTTCTCATAAATTTCAGACCTGTATCATCCTCTTATGGTATTTACCTGGCTGCTTCTCCTCTCTCTACCTTTTATTTTTCATAAGCATTACCTCCAAAACTTCTCTCTCTTGCACTTCTAATTCCATCCTGGTTCCTGTTCCCCAGAGGACCTGCACTGACTCAGCTCCTGATGAATTTTTCAAGAGCTAGGTATGGAGGGACATTTGAAAACTATCTTCCCATATGTAAGGAAGATACACCTATCCACTACAGTGTCTTACATTAAGGTATTGATGAGAAAGAAGAAATACTTTATGTAAGGGAAAAGGAAAGAAAAGTAAGGAAAGAAAAGGAAAGAAAAGAAAAGAAAAGAAAAGAAAAGAAAAGAAAAGAAAAGAAAAGAAAAGAGAAAAGAAAAGAAAAGAAGAGTAAAACTGTTCCTGGCATGGAGGATTGTGAACAGGAGTGAGATGTAGGAGACACTAAGTGTAAGGTATGTATATGAACCTTTTATTGGGAGAAGCATGTTGACATGGAACATAGTGTCCATGTTCCCGCTGGGTGTGGCAAAAATGCAAAGCCTTGACCGCACTTTCCTTGACCATTTCTCAGGGTTGTTATTAGTAGCTAGTAACCTTAAGAGATGCAATCTATCCTCCCAGATCAAAGACAAGCCTTAATGTAAAAGCAGCTGCCTCCTCAAGGTTTATGTTCTTCAGCTGTTAACCCCATTGTGTGCCATTTTGTGTCACATGCATTTAACTTGGGGGACAGGAGAAACCAGTGCCAATGATATACTCATGCTGCTTGTGTTGTGAATAGTTAAAGTACTTTGTCTCTAATCCGGGGGCTTTGTGTCTTCCTCCAGTATCTATAAACTGCTATCCTATTAACTTACAAGTAGGGGAAAAGCTCAGGCTATCTTGATAACTTGTAAAGACAGCAAAATCTCTCCCTATCACTTGCTTTAAAGCCCAAAAGCATGGGAAAATGGGTGACAAGAAGAGGTCCCTGTGGTTAGAACCCATATCTCACCTGGAAGAGTTAGAGTAGACTGTCTTACAGATGATCCATATAAGTACTAGGGATTAGGTTTCATGAAAGAAACCTCGTGGCACAGTGGGGGGGGGGGCAGTGTCATGGAAATTAATTCACAAAGTTCAGATGAGTCTCCATCATTGACTAAATTACCAGAAGTTCTTATGCTCCTTGTGGATGGAAGTGATAAGTAGTCAAGGGTGTTGGCCAGTTGACTTACCAGAAGAGGTGAAGTGGTGCACAGGTGGACTATCTGGGCTGAGTATCTCATGAGTGTCATAGCCAGATCCGGTGTCACTTTGCACCAGAGACTTTGGAGGTGAGTTCGAATCATCAAGACCTTGAGAGAAAATAAAATGATTTTATGCCATTATAATTCAACTGAAGATTCTAGGAACCCCAAAACACCTAAAGCAGGGCTTGAATATGAAGACACAGCCATTCACAATGACAAACGATCACATGGTTCTTCCTTACAATATACCCTTGGGCACTCGACTTCTTAGAAGACCTTGGGTGGGAGATAGCACATGGTCATCTGGAACACTGAGCATTAGTGTCCCAAAAGGACTTTTGACCACCAAGAAAGAACTGCCAAAGTCATTTCATCAGAGCAAAATGAAATCAAAAGTGCTAATGTATTTTTCCTGATACCTAGATTCCGAGAGTGTGTGAGAAAGGCCCGGGCATTGATAAAGACAGTAAAGAAACAACAGCGTCTCTGCCTATCTCTGTAATGTGAGTGAATTTATAGCTCCATTTATAACATGCCAGGAGTTGAGGGTATTAAGGTAAAAAAGTTTTAAAGACTAGATCAATTATAAAATATATCTATACATTTATACACGTATATGAAGAATTGGAAGGATAATGTCATGGAGCAGGAGATTGGTATTAAATAAAAGCCTGAATTGGAGCAGTCCCTTAGTGCAGATATAATTTTTTACATAATACAGAAAAGAGAACCTTGCACTGTACTGAATACACCATCTACCACCTGACTCAAACATAGTAGACCATGAACATATATATGTAGTATATAAAATAGTAATCTTAATAAAGTGTCTCAGTCTTTCACTTCAGATTTTCTGAAAACATTTTGTAGTATTTATTCTATGTGGAACTATATCAAAATGTGGTAAAATGAATGCAGTTTTAAAGTCTACTGTTTAGAAATGCTTTGACTGCTAGTCTACATATAAAGCTGACAAACCAAAATAAATAAATTCACAGTGTTCCAATGTGTGCCTTCTTTAAATGGAATTAGTTGAAAAAAATGACACATTCTCACATTTAAAAATAAAATCCAAGCTAATTTTCAGATTGCTACCAAGAATATATCTGCAATATCACTTCTAATAGAGTAAAAGTGATACAGTTAATATCTATTTATGCACAAATTTTGGAGACTAGTTTATATTTGGCATATTATTCTACTTATTATAACAGCCTGGTTAACAAAGAACATAATAATCAAATAGCATTTCAAATTTTAGAAGATGACATTCCAATAAAATATATTAGCACTAAGAGTGTTTTGCATACAATTAAATCTTTGAGAATGTAGATGACATTTATGATTAGGTAACACAGAAAATCCTTCCCAAAGAAACAACAGGTTTTATTCTTTGAAAACTAGTTTGGTTAACTCAAAAATATACTAGCCCTAAGGAAATAATGTTGTAAACAGCAATTGAATTACTGTGAGAGCCCCACAAGACTCTTTTAAATTGATATATCCCTAAAGGACTTCATCTATATTAACTAGTCTGAGTTCTTCTTTGAAAGTTAAGACCACGTAGGGCAGAAAGGAGGAAGAAGAAGGCCTTGGCATGGAGGAACTCCGGTAGTGGCCGATAGAAATTGACAACAGGCATGAAGGGGGCTAGAGAAAATATTTTATTTTAAATTCTTTTAATACATTTTATTGATTTTTTTACAGAGAGGAAGGGAAAAGGATAGAGAGTTATAGAAACATTGATGAGAAAGAAACATCAATCAGCTGCCTCCTGCACACCCCCTACTGGGGATGTGCCCGCAACCAAGGTACATGCCCTTGACCAGAATCGAACCCGGGACCCTTCAGTCTGCAGGCTGACACTCTATCCACTAAGCCAAACCGGTTAGGGCTAGAGAAAATATTTTAAAAGTTGATCCCTTTTCCCGAATAAAGGGCAAAACAAATATAGGAAAAAATGCATGAAAAGGAATTTTACCTCCAATTCTATTTTTTTCTTATCCCTACGACCACATTACTCCTCTGTTAGTCTCATCTTTCAACCAAGTTTTGAACTTTCCCTAAAAGGTTCCATTCTAAAGTGAGTTAATTAGATCCTTCCTTTCTTCCCCTCATTTCCTTCCCTTACCTCCACTCTATCCAAAATGTCATTTTAACCTTTTCAAGTGGCCCAGATGGCTGTAGCTGTG
>NW_005871099.1:2413815-2568709 GCF_000147115.1 Myotis lucifugus | reverse complement strand
TGCTACTGCTGTATGAATTCTAACCCACTCAATTCTACAAGTTATTAGCATTTTAAAGAAGGTTCCTTAATAAAATCAAAGACATCTTTATTTGATATAATTTTTAAGACTAGATTAAAAGGCTTTCACATATACAGAATATTGCACATTTGGGGACAGGGGTATCTCATTAAGTCTGGGAAGTTAGCCTGGATCAACCAGCCTAAAATTTCTATAGCTGATTACCTTTATCAAAAAGTGGCAAGTCAATTCAATGCAGGAACTGTTTATTTCAACAAATGGTACCGGATTAGTGGAATAACCACATGCAAAGAAATAAATCTTGACACATACTTCACAGCATACACAAAGTTAATTTCAAATGGATTATAGATCTAAATGTAAGGTAAAGCTATTGAAGTTCTAGAAGAAAATACTGGAGAAAAATCTCAGTGACCTTGTGTTTGGCCAATATTTCTTAAACACACAAAAAATGTCAATAAATTGGATTAAAAAACACATATTTGCTACTTATAAGACATTGTTACCAAAATAAATGATAACACTTAATGACTGAGAGAAATATTTATAAAATATGTATCTTACAAAGGCCTTTTATCTAAAATATATAAACAACTCTTACACCTTAATAATGAGAAGACAGACAACTCAATAAAATGGACAAAATCTTTGAATACTTATGTCACCAAAGAAGATACATGGATAGCTAATAAGTACATGCAAAGATATTTAACAGCATTAGTCATTAGAGAAATGAAAATTGAAAACCACAATGAGAGATCACTATACACCTGGTACAATGACTAAAATAGAGACGATTGAACATACCAAGGGTTGGTGAAGACATGAAGAAAATTGAACTCTCATACACAATTTATGGAATCTAAAATGTATAATCACTTTGCAAAACAATATGGCAGTTTCATCAAAATTAAATATACAACTACACAATCTAGAAATTCCTCTGCTAGGTATATACCCAAGAGAAATAAATGCTGTGTCCATACTTACACATAAATGTTCCATTTTATTTATAACTAGAGGCCTGTTGCAGGAAGATTCTTGCAAGAATAGGGCTTCCTCAGGCCTATTACTGCAAGAATAGGGCTTCCTGAGACTGGAGCGAAGCAGAGAAGGGAGCAAAGCCCACCGAGGTGGGCCTCGCTCCCTTCCTTCCCTGCTTCACCCTCGGCTCTCTTCCTTCTCCGCTGCCTCGCTTCCTCCCTTCTCCACTGCCTCGCTCCCTTCCTTCCCTGCTTCACCCTCGGCTCCCTTCCTTCTCTGCTGCCTTGGCTCTCTCCCTTCTCCACTGCCTCGCTCCCTTCCTTTCCCACTGCCTTGCTTCCTCCCATGTCGGCCGCTTCGCTCCCTCCCGTGTCCTCTGCCTCGCCTCCCTCCCATGTCCACCGCCTCACTCCCTCCCTTCTCCGCCACTTCGCTCCCTCCCTTGTTCACTGCCTCAGCTCCGCTCCGTCTCTGCTACCTCCGATCCATTCCTTTCTCCACTGCTTGGCTCCCTTCTGCAGTGCTTGGCCTCCTTCTACACTGTCTTCAGTCTTCACTGAGCGCCTGTGTATGCAAATTAACCACCATCTTTGTTGGGTTAATTTGCATATTCTTCTGATTGGCTGGTGGGTGTGACAAAGGTACAGTCAATTAGCATCTTTGTCTTTTATTAGTGTAGATAGACAAAATTGAAACAACTAAAATGTTCATCAAATTTTTGTATACCCATTATACTAGTAGTGGAATGGTACTCAGTAATAAAAAAGAACAAAGTACTGATACATTCAACAACTTGGAAGAATATATATATATATATATATATATATATATATATATATATATATATAAAAGCCATCAACCGAACTGACACTCAAAGCAGAAGCTGCCCCCTAGTGGTCAGTGCGCTCCCACAGCCAACCTTCCGCGGCCGGCCAACCTCCTGATGTCCCTCTCCCCTGCTGGCTGACCCGATTGGCCCAAACGCTGGCCAGGCCGAGGGACCCCACCCATGCACGAATTCATGCACTGGGCTCTAGTCTGAAAATAATTATGCTGAGAGAGGGGAAGGGATCTGAGTCCTAGAACCACAAGGAACAGAATTCTCCCAATTACCTGAATAAGTTGATTCTTCCCCAGGTCTCAGGCAGCTGGTGGTTGATGTTGTTTTTTTGAGATCCTAAGCAGAGAATCCAGCTGAGACATGTTATGTCCTGACTTCTGACTTATGAAAATCATGTAAAATAAGAAACTCTTTAACCATTCTTTCCAACTAGATTGAATTGATGGGATAATCTGCAAGGGATCATCCCGTTCGTCACTAGTTTTTTTTTCTGCTGTTGTTGTGGTTGTTGAAAACTGAGTTTATAATTCAGTTTTCTCCTTTCCTAGAAACTTATTCTGATCCACAAAGAAATCACCTTTGATTGAGAAACACTTCTGAATGTCCTGCCTAATTGATGTAAGCCAGCAGTCATAGCTGAGAGGCCACTTTTCATCACTTTTTCCAGATACCACTACTTACTTGACTTTAGATAACTGCAGATGTTTTGGAATACATGTAGGCTTATTTGTTTTTTTTTCTGATTGTGCTTAATCTCTCTGCCTTTCTCTGTTCTTTTCTTTGTGCAGTAGTCTGCCCACACTATGAGAAAATACCATAGACTGTGTGGCTTAAACAACAAACATTTATTTTCACAGTTCAGGAGACTGGGAAGTCCAAGATCAAAGTATTGCTCTCCTGGTGAGACCCCTCTTCCTGTCTTGCAGACAGCTGCCTTCTTGTTGTGTCTTGTTTGTTTCTTTGTTGTTAAATTATTTTCTTTTTCTATATAACATCTATCATTGCTGCTCCTTTGAATCAAAGCCTGGCTTTTTGATGTCATCCTGACAAGAAGTCTCAAGATTCATAATTAGAAGTACCTTCTACAACATTCCAAATATTTGAAAAACATTTTAAAAGCTACACTCTTGTGTTTCATGCTGCATAAAGTAAAAAAATAAGGTTTTGAGGTTTTTTCCAGTGAAAACTGTCAACAAATTCTTAGAACAAATGTAATCTAATTTTTGTTTACCCCTATACTTAATGGCATCATTAATAGTTCTACACTTTATAAGGCACCTGGTCTAGTGCCTAGCATATAGTTTTTGAATAAGAAGATAGGTGCATACTTTTGTGTTTTTATTGATTTTAGAGAGAGAGGGAGAGATAGAAACATCTATGAGAGAGAAACATTAACGTGGATTGGCTACTTCCTACATGCCCCCTGCTGGGGATCGAGCCCACAACCCTGGCATGTGCCCTGACTGGGAATGGAACTGTGACCTCCTCGTTTACGGGTCAATGCTCAGCCACTGAACCACACCGGCCAGGCACTTTGGTTCTCTTTGAATAATAGGTAAGAGATTTCTAGTCACCACAACTGTTTCTCTACTTTTCCTTGACTAGTAGTTAAATATGTATCGAAAAAGCAGTTTTAATGGGTTCATCGAATATTACTCTAAAAGGAAGGCCCTATATTATGAATGAATGCAAGTGTAAAACAAGTATAAACAGTTACCATTAATGGCATTGTCATATCAGAAAGCTGCCAGAAACACTATGCTAGAGCCTCGTCTTCCTTTAAGCATTGTAATTACTTACCACCATGTTACTTGAAAACAGAACTCCCCAAAGTGAGAATCATTTAACGCTAAATCTCATTTAAATGACCTCTCCAACTTCTTATAATAACAGCAGAGAAAACAGCAATTAAGCTCCCTCAAGAAAGAAGTTGAGGCTTGCCAAAATAGTAGACATCCTGCTGGTTACCATTCTAAAAGCTTCATTTTCACTCTTTCTTATCTGGAGAATGCGGTTTAGAAAGGAATTTCTGGCTGCTGGTCCTAGGAACATGATGCCTAAACATAAACCCCACTGCTGCAAAGTAATGAGATGAATGGCCTTGTTCCTCCTTAAGAAAGTTGACTCACGTATTTACAAGGAAAGAAAACGAAATTGTTTCCTAACTTCTTAAAAAAGAGTGCTACTCTAGCATTGTACGGTTACATCTCGGCTTGACATGTTGTGAAACTTGAATTCAACTGGCAAAAAACTTAGAAAACACTCCTCAAAAAGCATGTAAGGATTTAGCAAATATTTATTTATCATCTATGTTAAACTAAATGGAAATTGTACATAATGGTACAGATGAATTATGCAGTGCACAGTGGCAAATCTATGTGACAGTCAATGGTCTTCGCAGCTTGCCACCAGATGATAAGTCTCATGGCTTATAATCCGTGAAAAGAAATAATATGGCACATGCTGTTATGGACCCAGGCAAGCACATAAAAGGAAGCCATACAGACAAGAATATGCCGATATAGTACTCCAGCTTATAACTAAGCCATTTAGACAAACAGAATACATTTGGTTTACAATGAGAGCCAAAATATAATGCTATCTTCCCAGAAAAATAAAATAAACATGCCAGCTTAAATAACACACTACATTCAAAAGAGTGTTCGTGGAAATCTAGTATTTATATCTGATTTAAATGCAACAATGCTGTCCTTAAAAATGAGCACTGCTTTTGAAAAATTATCTCGATGTGATACTCCGCCGTAAGAAAAAGAATGACTTCCCACTGCATCATAACTGCAGCACTTCTTTGTGATCTCAAATACCTACACAATGCTAAGTAATTTTCTCTATCAGGCTAAACACAACTCATTTTTAAGGACAACGGCTGCTGTATCTGTTTCATGCGAAACACCAACACTCAAAATGATTTATTGTATTTTACAAATTTTACAAATGTTCATAATCACTATGAAGATTTACAAAACCCTACACCCTATAGCAAATATTAAGCACAATAAAAACATCATAAGTACTCAACTAATTTGGGGAAGGAAAAACTCTCATATATATGGAATTGCCACTTAATAAATAGGCAAAGTCTTTCTTCCAGAGCCCTCATTAGTATCTATTTCTATTTTTAATCCCTGTTTCACCATGTTGATAGCCTTGTACTGAAATATTCAGTAATAAACACAAAAGAAAAATTAGCCATCTAAGACGGTAGGCATGGAAGAGGTGTCGCAAATCATGACGTAAAATACCTTCCAGTTGAAATCCTCCCTGCTAACAAACCTGCATCTGTAGCTCAATGGGTGATGTAGGTGTTCATTGTGATGTCAAGGCTCATCCATCCACAGGTACCCTCTCAACCGGGAATAACACAGAATAGGCTGAAGAAGCAGGAGACAGTCCCTGCATGGAGGTGCCCCATCTGAAACTAGGGTCGGTGGTGATGATTCTTTTTCAGCTGTCTTTTCCCGGAGGGAATCTTTCTCCTTCACTGAGTTTATGTCTGGAGAAAATGAGGTGGGGTTGGGGCAAAATCTGAATTCTTCCAGGTAGGCATGCTTTTCCCAAGTTCAAGAAAGAGGGGATATATATCAGTTCATTTGTGATTTTCCAAGCCTGGACATTTCTGAAATGAGATTCTGAATTTGAGTTCTAATCCCAGAAAAAACAAACAAAAGACCTGAAATGTGTTTTTGTGGTACATTTCAGATTCTCAAGGACAGAGCAACATAAATTATTGGCTTGTCCTTTGAGAGGGCCATGCATTTTTCTTAAAGTACGTCATGATGTGTGTGTGCGTGCACGTGGTGGGGGGGTGATGGAAGTGGGTGTGTGTGTGGGGGGGGGGTACAGAGAGAAAATTGAAACAAAAAGCACATGTATATACATATACCTGTATATACATATATATGGAATTTAGTACTTTCACTGAATTGTGTATTCGAGTCTTCAAAAGCTTATTTGACTTGTATTTATTTTTTCAGAATCAAGTTTAGCATTTTACGTAAAATATATCTTTTTTTCTGGTTAATAGTTTTAGCTTAAAAGCATGTAGGTCCATTCAATTCTTAAGACGCATCATAGAAAAGTTATTTTCCTCAGTTTTAGTTATCCAGTTGTCAAATAGTTTAGTTCATAAGTGACATTGTCATTATTATTAACTGGTTGTATGTGTGGAGATTAAAATGATAACTGCTTATGCCTTATCTGCCATAATTTTTTTTCTTAAATTTCAAATACAGGAGAAAAATCCTGCTTTCCCTTCTCTTGTGTTAATGGAAGAATATTTTCAATAAATTGTGTTTATTGACCTATCTGTTCACTTTGAGTGTTTTGGACATAACCTTTGCTAAGGGTCTTGTAATCTGTGGTTATGGTTCTATTTTTCTACATTTGGCAGCTTTACTGAAATACATCTTTTTAATGCAACTTTCAATACATTGTTTCCAGTTAATATTGGTGGGCAGCAATGACCTCCAGTGGATTCTTATGTACATAGCAACTGAGTTTTTCAGAGAATGTTTATTTTCAATATATTTGTATCTTTTAGACCTTTTGTAGCTGGGCAGCTTACTGAATGAACTCTTAAAACTTTCTTGAAACATTTATGTATTTGGTAATTTTAAAATAAAATGGAAAGACATTACAAGTTATCAACACGTGGACTTTCTTATTTATACATCCTCTAAGCTAATTTTGAAAACTAAAATGAATATTATTCAAGATTAACATTTAAATAGTCATACTTGTTTTTATATGTAATCCACTTGCTTTTAATTTTTATTTAAATGAAAAATCTTAAAAGTTATATTTTAGAAAGGTAATTGCTACATAAAAGAGAAGAAAAAACTCCAGGAAATAAACATTTTCAATAATAAAATCTCCTGATACTATTTATAAGAGAAAAGTAAAAGTGCTCTGAACATCTTGGGAGTTAGGCGAACTCATGAAATAATTTTCCATTTGTTAATATAAAATAGAGGAAAATTTGACATCTCAGAGCAAAATGCTTTAATATTTTTTTCAGAAATAAAGATTATGCTTCTGGAATATATTTTATATTTCAGGAAAGATTACTTAGAAGACATACAATTTAAGTTTTTATAGAGCTTCAGTGCTATAATATCATTTTTGGCTTGTGAGGTAATAAGTTATTAACATCTTAAAGCATGACATAAGCATTAGCGCATCATTATTTCAGTTAGTTTTTTTTCTAAAAATGGATTAGATATACTACTGAGAAACTTTCAAATCTTTACTAGACAAATTATAGAGGAATATACTTTTCTACCAGAAGAGGGCAGCAAAATTTTTCAATAAGAGTTCTAACTGTAAGTCCATCTGTTTTGACATTCTTTGAGATCTTTCTGAGAAGTTACCTTCACTTAATTCTTCTCTCCACTCCACGGTGCAATGAATGTTTTATGAAGGGCACAATTGTCAAGGTGACCACAATTTTCCTTTCATGGTTTACAATAATTACAACACACCTTGGCTCATGGCTTTGACAACACTAATACAATCATTTTCAAAACGTACAGACAGTTAACATGAGAATATTAAACTATCTGATACTATGTGTGGAGGAAAGGCAAAATTCAGAAAGATTAAAACATTTATTTTTATTTTTCCATGATTATTTAAATCTCAAAATTTTCATCAATATTCCCATTATCTTACGTCTAGCAAGAGTAAAGTAATAATAAGGAAAAGCAGTCAAGTACTCCAAACTACAACTATCGTCACTTTCTGATAAATATAATGTGAAACCATTGAACCATACAGTTATTTTTAAAAAAATTAGTTAACTTATATGATGTTTAACCAGTCAAATGAGTATGTAGAATAATTTATCATAACACCTCTTAGTCATTTCTGTATTACAGAAATATCTTTTTAAAGTAATGCACAGAAGTTGGATGATTTCTCATTCTTTTTTTTTCTTTTGCTTTTAGGTTTCAAATATAAATTCTTCAGAATCCAGTGGATTGTTTCACCTCATCAGGAGCCCAGCGTGTGCCTGGGCAGGCGATAGTGCTCTGCTTTGGGGCGGAGCTTCTTTTCCTGGGGGTTAGCATACTTCCACTTGGAAGGTGACATTTTATGCTTTTTCCTCTTCTTATCTGTGCACCATACCTTTTCACAGTATTCTTCCACTCTCTGGAAGTTGCTATAACCAATCAGCTGCAAGAATTCCTTATACCATGGCTTTGCTCCGTGCGGGATACTACTGTGAGCTGGACAAGGCATCTTGGGAGGCCTGTCCTCTTCGTAGTCTTTGTTAAACATTTCCTCCACGCGCTCCTCTTCTACAACCTCCAGGGTGATTTTACGGACAGTATGGACAAAACTATGCTCTACTGTCTGGCAAAAATATGTACCAGCATCCATTTTGCGCACCCTTAGGAAGAGTAAACCGAGGTCCATCTTAACCACTCTATCATCTGTCTTCACCTGCAATAACAAAAAAAATAATGACACTGGACTGTTATCCAGAAGAATATTATACCAGCCTATAATGTATCTTTATTTTGTTCATTTTCATTATAACATGATGAAATAAATGTCATATATATGAGAGAGGGGAGGGGGCCTAAGTAAATAAATCCGTTCTCCCTCTCTCTGAACTAAATTATATTTGAGGTCACTTTAAGGCATTTTACATCCACCTATTTTTAATATGTTTTTATCTATTTTAGAGAGCATGAGAAAGGGAGAGGAAGAGAGAGAAACATCGACGAGAGAGAACCAGTGATTGTCTGTCTCCTGCACATCGCTTACTAGGGATCAAGCCAACAGCCCGGGCATGTGTCTTGACTGGGAATCCAACCAGTGACCTCTTGTGCATGGGATGATGCTCAGCCAACTTAGCTACATTGGCCAGAGCCATCAATATTTTTTAAGAGCAAAGTGAGTGAGCTTTCAATTATTAGAAAAATATTCAGTTCTATATAGCACTCAAATTTAATGTGAAATGACAATTTGTAAAATTTGTTTAATTTCTTTTTTAATGGAAAGAACAAATTTCATTTCTCAAATTATTAGTTCAGGGGTTCTTATGTGTTTCAGAAAACAATGACCAATGTTACTACAAGGATTTCTATTTAGAGAGCGGACTACCTTCAACTTCTCCCCTTCCAAAAAAAAAAAAAAAATCTTATCTCTTAATTATTCACCTCTACATTTCCTTGAGCTAAAAGACAAACTGTTATATGTTTTCCTGTGGCCCAGGATCACATGATGCTGGTATAAAAGTGATTTACACTGTACTCTCTGATTTTCCCTTTGACAATACAAAACAAGAGCAGTATTCAACTTTGCCAATATAATAGGGCATAGCAGCCACAACCACAACCACGTTGGCAGTAAAGGCCATTCCAACAAGCATGTTTTTGAGCCAGTAGTAGGTCCTGGCATGGCCCACCAGGCTCAGCTCTCCCAGGCCTTGGTCAGTTTGGCCATGTCCAAAGTTGCAATGTGACTGACTCATCATACATGATTACTCATGTGTGGTCATTTATATCATTGGTGATAATGTGGCAAAATGGCCTTAGTGCTAGAGTGAGAGTTTGTACCGCAAATGAGAATGTTAATGATAAATTACAAGGCTCCCTGGAGCATTTTGTCAGCTGTGCAAGGTAAATTAATCACTCAGAAGCTTCAGAGTGACATAGTTGGATGACAAGAGGAGCTCCATATGTCCTTCATAGGCGCTTCCCTTGACTCGGAAGGACCAGGCCCTGGCAGACAAAATGCTACAGTCATTCACTCAAGAAGTTCTCCAGTGAGGAGCCAGGAAGAGCCCTCAAACCAAAGCTTTTATTGTACATGGAAACAATAAAACCTAAAAGATAGGTTTTACTGAGAATCTAGCCTTAGCACCTGCCACAACCAATAACCCTTAAAGGACTTTGAGTTGCTCTGCTCAGTTTAACTGGGCCTTTTGCCAATTTTCCCTTCACCACTAGCTTTCTCCATGTATTGCAGCCTGCCTATGACCGCACCATGCTTCTCATGATACTGACTCTGAAGGACAGCACCCATTGTTTTTAAACTTGTGGCAGCATCTGACATAATGGACTGGCCTACTTAACTGTCTTTTTTTTTTCTGTGTAGTATAAGCCATTATACTGTCCTGGGACTTTTCTTGGTGTCTTCTATAGATCTCTCATTCCCTCTAAGGCACAATCCTCTGTCCTTCTCTGATCTCATGTTTTATTTGCATCCATTTGATAATTCTTCTATTTCCTAATTTCAATCAGCTTCTTTAAGAGGGTACAACTTGCATATAGATAATCCATTGTTTTTTTTGTTCCCTATAAATTACGAAACACTAACCGAGACTTATCTGACCTTCATTATATACAATTCAGTGTCTTTTCACTTAGACTCCCCCCAATTACTTATTTCCCTATTTCTGACAATTACATCATCATTACATCATCATTCTTCTATAGATGCTTCAGATAGTCACTCTCTCTGAAAGTGTTTATCATATACAGGGTGTCCCCCCAAAATGTATACATAGTTTAACAGCTGATAGCTCAATTTTGAAAATGAAATGTATTTTAATAAACACTGCCTTTATAATGATTCAAAGTCTGCATACATTTTTTGGGACACCATATATACTTCTCTCTCATTATTATCCTCATATCCAACAGATCTCAAATTCCCATCAACATTTCTTCATTGATGAGCATCAGAAACATCCATTCCATTTTATTATTTTTGCTACAATGCTAGGCTCCTACTTCACGACCTGTTCTTTGATCTTATCTCATGGCAGACTCTCTCCAAATCTCCTTTTTTTCTGTTCTTGCTTTCATGCCCAGCTGGATTCTGTTTCAAAACCTATAATCTTGTCTCTGTCTAAAGAAACTTCCCAATGTCTGGCCTGATTCCTTCTCATTCAGAAAGGCTGACCTAAATGTTATCTCTTCAAACAGGCCTCCCTCACACCCCTATAAAAGTGTCCTTATTTCCTTCTTATCATCATTTCACTTGTTAACTTTTATATACCTGAACAAGCATCGTTATTTGCAAATATAAACAGCCCTTGCATTAATTTTCATCTGATTGGTAGCTTTACCCTTTATTTCAACAAATGAGTACTATTTTACTCTTCTTCAAAGTTCACTTCCTTTTGTCATGCTCCTGATTGGGTGCTTATTCAGACTCTCTGTTGCTTGCCTGAGCAGGTGAGAATTGTCCAATTAACCAGATCCTGCCTTTGTAAATCTATATCCCAACAGCTCAAGATAGAGCTTCTCAGACTGGGGTTGGTGGAATAGTTGCATTTCTGAGATCAATGAGTTTTCTATAAGGATTTCTTAGATTAGTGTGATTATTTCCATTATAATCAATATACATTCTAAAAGAACTATATTTGGGATCATGTGGAAGATCCTCATTGTTAGTATTTGTGTTTATCATAGATCTGATCCACGTTCAAAGCTTTGAGAGTTTCCAGCTGCTAAGGAGGACAAAGATGGATTTAATATGTTAATGATATGTTCCAGCCAAATGAAAACCAAACAGCATCCTTATGTAGTAATGCATATAAAAAGTTTTGAAGTCACTTGAATAAAGTGTTAAGGGGATTGAGTCATCACATGGCACACAGTGCTATAGGCAGATGTTTTATATATTCACATACACACATATGTGGTAGTCTGCGTCCCATTTTACTTCCACGGAGATACCTCATTTCAGTGAAAAAAAAATCATCCAATTAAATATACATTTAAATGATGTATAAATTTGCTTATATTTTATTTGTAAATATATTTTGTTTTGTTTTATTTGAATAAAAGTTACAAGCCCATACAAGCATTTCTGGTTTGATTCTTGTGAACATTTAATAAACATTTTAATAATAGTCATGCTACCGGCCCAAGAACAATGCTATAATTTTTAGGGCAGGTAGTGGGGACAACTTGCAGAATAATAGTCAAATCCTCCTCTTCATAACTCCTTCTGCTCTCAGTTCCCTGTCTTGCGATCTAATTTCCCACTTCCATGTCTTATTTCTTCTTCTTAAGTAAACTCCTTTCTACCGTTTGTCAATCCATTTTTAAAATTTCCTGCCAGGCTTAAACTTTCACATCTTAACTGAATACTTTCTTTATGGCCCATAAATATGTTTTGTTTTTTTTTGTATCTCAAAAGCATTCATATTTGTAGCATACAAAATGGTATTTATAATCCTCTTCAAATATTTTTTTCATGAAAGTTTCATCTCTTTAATACAGGGTGGGGCAAAAGTAGGTTTGCAGTTGTTCATGTGGAAAATAATACAATCTATAATAATATAAGTGTAATATGGTAATGAGACCAGACAGCCAAACGACTTTCCGGATGTCATTCCGGACGTCCTTCCAAACGAAGCCATGGTGGCGGGGGCCAAGGCAGAGGTGGTTAGGGGTGATCAGGCAGGCAGGCAAGCAGTTAGGGGCAATCAGGTAGGCAGGTGAGCAGTTAGGGGCAATCAGGCAGGCAGGCAGAGTGGTCAGGGGTGATTAGGCAGGCAGGCAGGTGAGTGGTTAGGAGCCATGAACCTGGGTTTAGGTCCCGACCAGATTGGGCCTAAACCAGCAGTTGGATATCCCCCAAAGGGTCCCAGATTGCGAGAGGGTGCAGGCAGGGCTGAGGGGCACCACTCCCCCCCCCCCCCCCCGTTCATGAATTTCATGCACCAGGCCTCTAGTAACCTATAATAATAAAATCATAATATGCTAATTAGACCAGATGACCTTCCAGATGTCCTTCTGGATGACCTTCCAGACAAAGCCGGGGCTGTGAGGGAAGCCTGGGTCCTGGGTGCCTGCCAATGGCCAGAGGGAAGCCTGGGTCCCAGGTGCTAAAGGGAAGTCGGTGCTGGCAGCCAGGGGAAGGAAGGCCTACTCTTGCACAAATTTCGTGCATCGGGCCTCTAATTAATAAATAATAATATAAGAATAAACTGTTTACTCGCAACTGTAAACCTATTTTTGCCCCACCCTGTATAATAAGTTTCATAAGGGCAAAGGCCTATCTCTTAATTATTATGATTATTCCATAATGAGTAGAGTGCTCAGAACATAGTGAAAATGAAAACTTATTAATCTGTTCAGAGTATACTAGCAAGACAATGAGGTATACCAATAAGGATACAGTAATTCACCAAGTAATTCACCATTTCTATGTAAACCCAATAATGATTTGGCTAGGAAAGAAGCAAGCATAATTTGAGGAACAGTTAGCCGCTAGTGTAAAGGGCTATGTATGCTTCACAGATACATAGGACAAGCAGCTCTGGGAAACTGCCTTCACCTGAAAGCAACTGCACACAAACATCTTCACTGGATATGATCATCCTTTGTTCTCTCTCTGCTAAATCTCCTGGGAGAGTGAATCACACAAGAGAAAACACAAAAGTCACCTAGCCCATATTCTGGCAAATAGCAATCAGTTCATGAAAGTGTTTTAAAATAAAACAAAAAGCAAAAGTGATATAAATACAAATCATTGATCTCTGGATAAGAGGGCTTTAAAAAAAATCTGTCAAAGAAGAAGGAATTTCTTCCATTATCAGAAACCCAAGCTTAAGAAACATGGCATTGTGTGTATGTATAAAGTCCAGACGAGTTTGAAGATGTGGAAGCAAGATGACTATAATGGGAATTGTTCTACCTCATTTATTTGCATATTAGAGATAGGGCCTGTCTCAGAATTCAGGTCTCTCCTCCTGGTTACAGCGAATCAGAAATTCAAGAAGAAAAGTAGTGTTAATTCTCAGATCTGGATGATTGTACACTGTGTAGATTAAATCACCTTGAAAGTTAAGCTTGACTTCCACAGCCTATGAATTCCTAGAAATAATAAATGACTTAGAGATTTGTATTTGAAGTCCTCCCACGATTTAATCTTTCCACTTTAGTTAACATGGGTACCTTCAACTTCAAACCCTGATTACAGAAGTGTTTTTCATCCAGTTGTTCTTTTTCTGCGTCTGCAGACCAGATTTACTTGGTCAATAAGATGGTACATAATACATCATTTTATCAAATATTCTTATAGGTAATATAAAAACATACAGAATTTCTTACTGGAAATGGTTTTAATATTCTTAGCTATAAAGATTGATTCAGTATGTTTCATAATGTCAAATAACAAAAGTAATTGAACAAAGAACCCTGCACATCTGGTAGCTGGTCAGGAAGAAGCCATGATTTCCATGTGTCTCAACTATATGGCTCCATACTTTTCATAGGAATAGAAGAGACACAGGCCTTGAACTGGTTTAGTTCAGAATATATTTAACAATGAAATCAGTTTTAGTCAAGAAATAAAGACTAACAATTTATATGTTTGTTTGTTTATCTGGCCTGTCTTCAATTCAAAAAGATTTTTTGGTGGACTTACAGAAATATATTGTATATGACAGCATAAAAATAAAAAATTTCTATTATTAAAAACACTTTCCAATATGAACCTGCTACATGAAAAAGATAATTACCCAATAGAGACAAGGTGAGTTCTTAATAGCTCATTTAAGAAATCTGTTTCACTATATATAAAACAAAGTTGTATTTATACTTCAGATTAAAGATCCAAATGTGAAAAATTTATTTATAACAAAAGAAGATGATGAGAGGAAAATTATCATAAATAAGAACTCAAAACCATACTGTGAAAAAATGTTATATTAAAAAACACCAACTATATCAAAGAAGAAATTTTAAACATTTATATTCAAGAATGGATTAATATATAGAAGATACAAAGAATTCCTGAAAGAGAGATATATGAGAAAAATGGGGAAAAGTATATAAACAGGAAATTAAGAGAAACCCAAATGCTTAATAAGTATTCAAGTTATGTTCAACTAGTAATAGTAATTTTAGAAATGCAAATTTAAAAATGATACTACCTTACACACAGAAGAAAGGAAAAAACTAGAAAATACTAAATATTGGTGAGGATGTGGGGAAATGGGAGCTTTGAGAGTGAAAATGGTGAAGAAATTCTGGAAAGTAAGTCAACAATAATTAGAGAAATGAAGGATTTTGATAGTTAATAATGCAAAAATTTACATGCTGATCTATAAGTTATTATTTGCAGAGATGATCATTAAAGACATAGTAGTGGGAATTGATGACACTTTGGTCCACTCTGAGGAGAATGGATCAATTAAGAGCAATGAATGCCTGCTATGTTCAATTAGTAACAGAAACAATGAACTAGAGACACACAACAACAGTGATAAGCCATAAGACACAGTGTTGAGTTTTAAAAAGTAAGAAGAAGCAGCATAAGATCTATAGCATATTTATTTTTATGGCTCATGCGAACTCAAAATGTTATGTATTCATTCAATATACAAATGTAGTATTGGATACCTTGCAATCATTACAATGATGCATCTGAGGAAGCAAGATGAAAGCGAAGAAAGGTGGTCCAAGAAAAATAAAATCAAACAAGAGGGGACTTGTGTGGACAGATCATGACAATGTGCTGTGAATAAAGCAGTATGTTTAACTAAACTATGCATCTGAAAGTAATAAATAGGAACCAAAATGCAAAAAACAAACCAAAGATAAAAATAAACAACAAAAACCCCTCCAGTTGTTTGTAATGATTATCCTGGTGTGGCAACCAATAAGTTTGTTTGTAATCTGTTCATGCTTGAGTATTATACAGTCATATGATTATATAACTACTTAATTATATAATCAGTTTAAGGGTATTTTAAAAAAAATTTCCACAGATAAGAATATCAGGATGATCAGGATGAAGGGAAAGTAGGAGGACAGAGGATAAAAGTAAAGCTAATGTTTGAAAACAAAAATGCACATCATAAAGCACTAAACCACTACTATAACTGGAGTACAACTTCAATTCTAAATCGCCTAGTGATCAAAGGCAAGAAGAAAGTATGATTAATTCTAAGATCTAAATGTCTCTTAAATATATATTTAAAATTATTCCTTATAAGAACTAATATATTTAAAATTATTCCTTATAAGAACTACATCTTGCCGAAACCGGTTTGGCTCATTGGATAGAGTGTCGGCCTGCGGACTGAGAGGTCCCAGGTTTGATTCCGGTCAAGGGCATGTGCCTGGGCTGCGGGCACATCCCCAGTGGGAGATGTGCAGGGGGCGGCTGATCGATGTTTCTGACTCTCTATCTCTCTCCCTTCCTCTCTGTAAAAAATCAATAAAAATATATTTAAAAAAAAAAAAACTACATCTTTTCCTGGCATGGAGGCCTGAGTAAAATCTCTTGTGTGTTTTCATAAAATGAGAGGCAGGCATCCAACCAACAGCACTACAATAAATTCATTTCCTTAAGGTAACACCTCAGGGTCATGTGAGGACAAGGTTCCCAAGTACAGTTCAATCTGAGCTATTCTATGGGCCTAACCAATGTGGTACAGATACACAGTTCTAAGCTGCTATATTTTTATTAGAGTATATTTTCTACTCTCTAGATGACTATATGAAGTATAATTTACATGAGAACAAGAAGAATTGTGAAGTGAAAGGAACTAGTATTTTTGAGTAGCTACAGGGGTGGGCAAACTTTTTGACTCGAGGGCCACAATGGGTTCTTAAACTGGACTGGAGGGCCAGAACAAAACCATGGATGGAGTGTTTGTGTGAACTAATATAAATTCAAAGTAAACATCATTACATAAAAGGGTACGGTCTTTTTTTTTTTTTTAGTTTTATTCATTTCAAACGGGCCGGATCCGGCCCGTGGGCCGTAGTTTGCCCACGACTGATACGCTGTACCTGGCAATGGGCTTGCTACATTACCATGTTGCTTTTGTTTACTTAGATGCCCAGAGTTATAGGGGTTTCAGTAGGATAAAACATAGATCCACATTTGATTCCATAGATTTAGGAAAGTATGTTTACTTTTCAGAGATGTTTTGAATTCTCTTCGAATGTAAAAAGAAGAAAGTTCTATTTAAAAATCTAGATTCATTTCTATTTTTAGAAAGTTGCTTTATATTTTTCATTTCATACAATAGGAACTGTCTTTGCCATTGGGAATGAAAAAGTGAAATTAATGTGTTATACTGCTAATTACCCCAGAACTAAAATATGGGGCAAATGGCATTGTAAAAATCCTTCTCAATGCTTAAAAATGTAAATTTTGAATACTTATCTGTAAAGAACTGTTAGTTCAGAAATGATGAGAATATTTTAGACTGAAATAGAAACATCAAAACTACTAAATATGTTTTGAATGAGGCAAATAGTTCATGCACTTCATAATATGAAAACAAAAAACAAAATAAATTATATCAATGTGGAACAAACCTGATGCTTTCAGTACATGTGCATAAAGAAAAAATGAAAACTTATGGCTGTCATTGATTTCTTTAGACTTCCTGTCATGTGTTAGCATTGGTGAAGGTCAAGAAAATATGAGTCATTTTAGCAAACAAGATGGTAAAATAAGGATGTGCTGACATAGTACAACTGCAACATGAAAAGATGTAAATTGTATATTCCAGTTTTTATGTTTTGCTTTTACAAGAGAAGCTGTCTCCATAATGCATTGAATCATCAATAAAATTATGTTTTAATTAAAACTGTACACATATAGCCTGGATGCAATAAACACGAAGTTAGCTGGAAAGAAGTGCTGATTGTATGTGATCTGAAGTCAAAGTTGAGAAGTGACAACTTTTGGCATAGAGTTAAAAAAAAAATTGAGAGTGAAGTTGAAGTTTTGTAGATTTTATATTAACTTACATTCAATCTCCTGAATTTTCTATAATAAATATGCACATTTGTGCATAATTTAAGAATTCTATATAATACCTATAATTAGCTATTTTAAAGTGAGATACTTTATTTTTAGGACTCTTAAACACACGAATATATTTCCCTTAAATAGAGAATCTACAGTGGAAAGATCAATGGAGGACCAAGGGGAAATAAACTTTCCATGCTTACCAAAAGATAAATTATAATGCTGGTCTTGGGGACCAGAGCTTATTCACTTGCCTTACACTATTTCTTGCTGATATTTCTCACATATTGGGGGATGTTGGAGAGCTGGTTTTGGCCCGATCCCGCAGGCCAGGCCGAGGGACCCCACTGGTGCACGAATTTGTGCACCAGGCCTCTAGTCCTTTATAATCAATAAGAAAACTACCAACACTCCATGAGAACAGAGGTTAAAAACACAAAAAACACAATTTACTAAAAAACTAAAAGAAAAGAAATAACCAATAAACAAGAACCCATGTTCAACTTCTCTAATAAACTAAGAAACAAAAATTAAATCAAGATATTTTTAACCACCAAATTGACAAACATTTAAAAACAATAACTTCCAGGGTTGGTTATAGATGAAGCAAATAAGTACCCACATTCATTGTTGGGGTGTGTGTACATTTCTACAGCTTTTTTTTGATGAGAGTAAAACATACTAGTTCAAACTCTGTATGCTGAGGTTTAACCCTTTAACACATTTATATGTTTCAGTCTATCAAATTCACATCTAGGAAATTCTCCTAGGAAACTATTTATAGATATGCACAATATGCACAGAGAGATAAATTGAAATGTTATTTGTAATAGCCAATGGCTTTAATCAATATCATGCCCCAAAAGGATTTGTTAAATTCATTATCATGTATCCAAATGATAGAATATCTCATATCCATAAAATAGTTTTAAATAATATTTAATATTACCACTACAGTAGATAAAAAGGCACATTTATGTGTATATAATATGATTCCAACTTTGTTAAAAATTTTGAAACACATACACTTACATGTTACCTCTCTATATTCTTGAGTCATGAATACTCCACTATTAATCACACAAACATCCAAACAATGAACATGTAAATCATTTTTATTGCTTTTCTTTTACTTCAAATATCAAATGCACTCAATGCTATTTCATAAAAATAAAACGTCTTTTCCATTCCTGCTAACACTGCTAGTTTTGGTAAAAAATCTTTCAGTTGACTATTGAAATACCTTCTTAAATGGTCTTCTTGACATCTAGCTTATCCTCCAAGCCTATATAGCAGTTTCTAGAATAATGTGTAAAAATAGATTATCAAAGGTGTTCTCATTGGCTACAGAGAGAGTGAAATGTTTCCTTAATCTCTACTCATTTCTGCATCCTATTCCCAGCCACAGATATACACATACCATACTGTTTCTCACCTCTACCACATATGATTATATTAGTTAACTTCTACTCATCCATTTGAGTAGACACAACTCAAATATAACCTCAAATAAAAATATAAGCCCTGACTCTTTTCCTGATTTTCCATCATTCCACCTGCATACTTGGTCTGTGGGTTAAGACCATTTTCTTTTCCCATAGTTTCAGCATAACTTATACCAAACATACTATAGCATAATTAATTATCTGTTAACATTCTTATATTCACTATAAGACTATGGGCTTCAAAGAGGCTAAAACGATGACTTATTCATCACCTATTAAAGTAGGCTTCAAGTGAACTTTGAGTTCAAAATATTAATTTCAGACACTTAAACAGAGATAAGAGCAGAAGGTATAAAAAGTATTCCATCTGAGATTTAAACAGCCTTCACAAGTCTCAATAATACCAGAGAGTTTTTGCACATTGCTATTATGTGTATAAGGTAGCCACTTGTACATCATTTGATCCTGACAGTAAAAGGCACATAATAATTAATGTTGTGCCATTGAACATAAAGATTTATGTCCTTATCACCTGAATGATTACCTGCTTCCACCTTTATCTTCACCCTCTACCTACTATATTCTTAATACAATTACCAAAGTGATCTTTATGAAACCAATTTTTATTGTTGTTAATCCTCACCCGAGGATATTTTTCCAGTGCTCTTAGAGTGAAAGGAGGGAGAGATGGAGGGAGGGAGGGATGGAGGGAGGGAAGGAGGAGAAGGGAGGGAAGAAGAGAGAGAGAGAGAGAGAGAGAGAGAGAGAGGTGAGAGAGACACATCAATTGGTTGCCACTCTCACACATACCAACTATGGCCAGGGATCAAACCTGCGACCCCTCAGTGCATGAGCTGATGCTCTTAAAACCAAGTTTTGATCATATCATGGCTCTGCTGAAAACTACCCAATGGTTTTCTACTTAACTTAGAGCAAACAATAAAGCCACTCTATAAAATGTTACAAATCCCTCCTTGAGCTGCCCTTTACCTACCCTATGACTCACAGTTATTAGTCTTCCTAGTGCTCATTCCCCTCCAGCCACACTGCCCTTCAACCTGATGTTCTTGGAATATATCAGGTGCACTGATACCTCAAGGGCCTTTATACCATCTGTTCCCATTGTCCTAAAAGTTCTTCTCCAATGCGGTCATGTGGCCTATTACCTCCCCTCTTTCAAGTCTTCTTCTAAATATCACTTTGTTGGTGAGCTTCCATGATCACCCATTTAAAAAATTGCAACCTCTCCCTGCAAGTAATCTCTCTTGCATTTTCCTACTTAGGATCATCTGATACATTAATCATAATTATTATTTAGTAGTATTGTTGTTGGTTGTCATTATTATTATTATCATCATCTTTCTCTGTTGTCCAAAATACAAGTTCTATGAAAGCAGAATATGTGGTAGGTGCTTTATGGTAGATGCTCAATAAATAAGTTTCAAATGAATGAATTAGGCAAATGAATAAATAAACCCAAGAAAATGAGATAGAGTGCTCTGAGTTTTATATCTACATAGATTCAAATGATAGAACACACTTATTTTGACACAGAATTGTTCTTCTACTAACAGGCATAGAGGAGAAGTCTGAAAAGATTAGGAATACATTGATGTGTATATCATATACTAATGACTCCTAGTATTAATACTTAGAGTGGGAAATGTTTCAGTTAATGTGCCATTGAACATAAAGATAATGGCAGGTTCTCAGACATCTAAATACGATGTTACTGGCTTTGCACCAAAGCTGTAGCAGTATGTACCACTAAATTCTGATGGGAAAAATATAGCTATATCTATAGCTACATCTATAGTTACATCTATAGCTACATCTATAGCTACATCTCTATATACATCTATATATCTATATCTATATCTATATCTGTATCTATACACCTCAAGCTGACACCAGGAGCATTTATTTCAGAAATCAAATTCCAGAACTTCAGCAGTAAACTGTTTTCCATTTGGCCCATGTCCCAAAGCATCCCAAACTGTACTTAGAATTCTGATTTCAGAAGGTTGTGTGATTTAGTTTAAAGAACATAGATACCTGTATTTGAATCTACTTTACTAGCTGTGGGTAATCAGGAAAGTCTGTGTCTCAATGACCTCATCTATAAATACATTTTTAGAATAAAATGATATAGTCTAAAAATGCCAGAAATACCTGGTCCAAATCTTGGGTCTGTCTTTGTTTATGAGCTATGGCTCTTTTAGTTTTGTTTACGAGCTATGCTTTGTTTCCAGCTATGTTTATGAGCCACGCTGACTGTTTATGAGCTCTGCTTCTTTTAGTTTCCGCATTTGTAAGATGAGGATTACTATGTTTCATGTGCCGTTGTGAGATCTAAGGATAACCAGGTAAGGCACTAGCATGGTTTCTGTGTGCAGCAGACACACATTAAAGAACAGCCCCATCTATCAAGTCTTTTCTGCTGCCTTTTCCCTCTGTACATCACAATAACTGACTCACCATGATTAGCCAGGTCATCAAGCCAAGGAAAAATGCTCCTTTATGAAGTACTAATAAAGTAGACTTTCAATAAAAATTTATGAAATAAATAAAAAGTGTAGAGATTATGTTTCATATATGGTATTTAAGGAAGCAGGGAACTATAAAGTACATTTTTAAGAGAAAATTGCAGTAATCCAGTTTAGAAACTAGACAACTGGATTGTTAGATGCTATCGAAAGCATTTTTAAAGATTCATTTCAACAAAAATATCTGCCTGAATATGTGTGTCTGTGTAACTTCAAAGGGCTGAGATTGGATTGCAGGCAGATACTCCAAACTCAAAATTTCAGTTCAGTAAAAGGAAGATGTACATATGACAATCAATTTTCACAGAGACTCTGATTTGACTGCAAGAAAATGACTTCTTGTGCCTTACAGTGTGCATGATGAGCCTTGATGGTCACAGTCGGGTACCCTCAAAAGCATTTCCAGGGTCAAGATTTGATAAAATAATTATCTTAGCTGCCTCATAGTAACTGTAATAAGTACAAACACAGTTTTATACACAACTCTGAATCTTTTTAAAAATACTCTAAACAGACTCCAAAATGTTTAAAAGGCACATCTGTTTGTGTATATAGCAGACACATTCAGCTTCTGTTGATGTCAACAATTTTGGGTGTTTTTTTTTACTTTAGATTGTGAATAAATCAGATTGCAATGTCTATAGAAATTAAGTTCTATCTTAATTTCTTATAGCTAAACTTTTAATGAAGAAAGTACATTCAAAAATTTAAATATCAGTGAATATATCAGTCAGGGCTACTTAAATGTAGTTGAAAATTGGGACTAAAATATGGGTAAATCAGAAATTATATCAACAATGTGAGAAAGAAGCTTAAAAGTGAACATTGTGATGGATGCAGCATGTCAAAATTATTTGTTAAAGATTTCCAAATAAGACAGTTTATGGTGAATTCCAAATTAGAAACAGAATAATCTGAATGAAGAAAACTACTGATGAAAGAATTACTTCTCTGACTTCTGAAGCCATTCAACTGGATAATTACAGAATATTCTCAGGTCCTTTCTTGCCAAGTGAGTTACGATGGAATTTAAAAACCAGTTTCACCTCAAATTTGTGGAATGGAAAATATGTTAGTGCTAAATCAATAATTTACTTCAATGAAATGTGCTATAACATTTTGGATATGTATTTATTCTTATGGCATCATAAAACTTAGGATTGCCTTTTTGTATTATTTCTAGAGCCTTTGTTAAGTTGAGGTGACTTACTCTGTAATAGCTATACCAGGAACCTAGGATTTACAAATTTAATCATCTTTCATAATGTAGTGGATAATTTTGGATCAAAATCCTGTTGGATTTTTAGTTTCACAATAGGCTAGGGAAAAAAGCATAAAAAGTCAATGTATTCTATATTTGGAATCAATAATGTTGGCTTCCAATGACAAATGTTTGGTCTCTAGAGCCACAATGAGGTGGAAACTCCATTCAGTCACTCTCTCCATTCTGCACTTATTAGCTCTCCCTTGTGTCCCACGGCAGGTCTCTAGAATTTCTTTCCCTCATTCAACGGGCAACCTTTTCTTTACCAAGCACCACTTCTCCAATATTCACCAACATCTATTTTCCATTAATGTAACCAAATTTTCTTCTTCTATTTTTATAACCCCACTTTTGTGAAAATTGAGCTCAAATCCTAAATCAACATCAACAAAGATTTTGTTTTTTAGGTGAGGGGACATCAACAAAGACTTATCTGTTTCTCTGCTTCATGCCCTTGATCTCTTCCTATAAACAACCAGCTCCCTAGACTTGCATTCTTTTATCCAGTAACTACCTCCAGACTATTCTGTATGTATGTTTTCAATGCTGCTATCCTCCTAAACATTGCCCAAATTGTTCTTCTCATTATTTAAATGATTATAGAAATATAAGCTCCACCACTAAATCTGGTTAATAAAAAGAGCTGATGCCTTTCTTTTGTTCCCTGTGGACTACAGTGGAACCCCAGCGTCAATGTGTCACACATGTTTAACAGCTTTATCAAACAACCAGTTTAATACCGCTGCTATTGTTGTTGGTTTAATTTGATTATCCATAAGTCTTAGATACAGTGTTAATGGTGTTTAAGTTTGCTATTTTTCTAGAACATTGCCTTGGGAGGTACAAGTTAAGAGCATCATTTTGATAATATGGCACTAAAATCATGAAGCTATAGTTTCCTCCTGAATGAAAATCTAGCCTCCAGGATCTAAATTATATATATAAACATATGTATATGTAATTTATTTATATTATATTTAATTCAGATGTATATAAAAATCTATGTGTATAAGTGTTTGAAATTGATATATAGATATAAAACACACAATAAATAACTCCACTTTTTAAATGACATGTATAGCATAAGAAGACTGTTTCTTTTTAAGCATCCAATAAATAATCATTTATTGGATAATTGCTCACTATATGAAAGACACCATGGTGTGAATGTGCAGCTTTGAATTACCTCCTCTTTTCTTGTGTCATGTCCTTTCTGTACAAACCAGATCACTTTCGCTTGCAAAGACCGTGGAGTGCATTCCAGCAACGTACTGTTGTTCTCTATGCCATATGCCAGTCGCTCTTCAGTCTTATCCAAAGCATCCCCTACAATATGAATGTTAAGATTAGCCTTGAGACTTGGATTTTATTGGTAAATAATATTTCTAAGAGATTATTCATTAGAGCCCCGAATAACTCTCATTTATTGCTAATTTCAACGCAAGGTAACTTAAATGAGTTTTTTAGAGTTAGTGGGATACCAAAATCTCGACATTAAAGACACAGCAGGCTTTTGGGTGGGACAGGAGGAAGTAACTGGGAGTTTGGTTTCACAGGATAAGACAATCAGGAGGACAGTAAAAGGATGCATCAGTGTTAAATTAGTCATCAGTGTTAAATATATAGGAAATCAGTGGCAAGTGCTTAGCAAGGAAGGTAAGAAAAGGTGAGCGACAAATGTTCAAGCAAGGCACAGGGCTCAATTCACGGTTACATGAGACAAAAGCAGAGAGCAGAAATCGAGGTGATAGGGCTCTATGGAAACACAGAGTGAGTGGCATCTTGACAAGGGATTGTACTTTTCCAGATATCGGGCTCCTGCAGTAAGAAAAGGGTATGAAACTGAACTAAGGATTTTGTGAACCAGAGCTTCTTGATTATAAACTGTATCTTGGATCAGAAGGGCTCCCACTGAACTTGAACCCAAATTTGCACACAGGCAAGTATACCTCACTGCAGTGGGGAATAAAAGCAAGTGGATTTAATTTTTGTTGCTTTAACCAAGGTCAAATTCAACAACAAGATCCCAGGGCTTTTTCCCTATGCCTGTGTTCTCACCTTTAAAACTGACCCCTATGTTTCTCTAAGATTAAGATCCGCCTTTCTCTAGCCAATATTCTCAGAGACTTACGTCCTGCACAAAATCCTGAGTCAGCTTAGGGTCCATCAAGCTACTACTGGACCACAGTCTCTAGAACTGTGTATAAACACCTCTGGTCTCCAACCATGGTGCCCCTTCCTTCCGTGACTTCCTGGTGATACCGGTGACACTAAGCACAGCCCGTGCACCAACCACCATCACGGTGTGAAGAGCCGCAACACTGTTCTTACCTACCCCTGTTCCTCAGAAACCAACATCGGCGCAGCCAACCCCAGCTCTCAGCTTGTTCTACTTCAGCGAAAGAATCAAAGTTCTTCTACTTTATTCTATCCCCAAACTTAGTAGGTAACTTAACACGAGTTAGAGCACTCTTGACAAAAGTGGTGGTAGTACTAGTATATACAACTTCATTTACTGAATCAGAAAAGATTATAGGTCAAATTTATATTTTAACTGCATGGAAGAAAAAAGAATACTTTCAGTAACACTGGGCTTGTATATATCAATCACAAAGAAAATAAGGACCCCTTTTAAGAAATGTGTGATATCTCTTCAAGGTACATTGTAAGTAACCCATAGCAATCAGTTTCCTATGGATTACCGACAAACTGCTGGCCAAAGCACTGCTGAGCTGCGTTTCCATGCCGAACGTCTTGTCTGCGGAACCGCCTGAAAGAAAGTAAACGCATTTAGATATTCAGATTTCCATTTTTCCAGACTTTAAAATAGAGCCAAGTGCATTAAAGATTCAAGTAGCACTCTGCTACTGAAAGAAATTGATCAGTCACACAAAACAAGGATAAAATCTGAGTTTCATTGTTCTCAATATTTCCATTGAATGTTATTCACTGGATAAGATCCTTATAACATTATTCTTTAAATGTTCACATAAGTTTGAATTCTGGATACTGAATCAATTTAAGAAAGTTCTCTTTTCATTTTATTAAAAATTTAGTTCAATAAGAAGTCTAATTGGAAATGAGTGTCTTGGGTGGTAAGGCATGTGTGCAGAGAAAGGAAGTAGAATTTGAAGCAGAGTATTTGAGTAAAAAATACATAAAACTCCTTTATAAAATAGTACATGTAAAAATGGTATTGGAATCCAAATACTTTGTTCTATAGCCATCATGATCAATCAGTCCAAACACAGTTGCTAATCAAAAGGTAACTAATAACATATTTAACTTACTCTTTTATTCAGACATCATATATAGAAATTATATGCTGCTATTCAATGTGGTGGTGTGTTGTACATTTTTAAGAGGATATCTTGCAACTCTGTCTATTAGAATCAGGGTCACTTCTAGCATAGTTTCATATTTTACAGACTGTTTAGATATATAATTGAAAAATTATAACATTATATAACATTATAAAAAAATTCAGAATATATATATATATAATCATGTTTTAACTTTGTAAGAAGCTTTCTGAGGGATTAAATAATGGAAATTATCATTATTAGTATTGGAATTCTAAAATCAAGATCTTCAGCATATTAATTCAGATTATAGATAAAACAGAAGTATTCCATAAAGGCAGACTATACCACTTCTCTAAAGCATGGCATTTCCCCAAAACTGTGGGGAAAACAGAAGGCAAAGCAGAAGTTTTACCCCAGAGAGATGGTGCGGTTTCCTAGTGACAATGAGAAGCTTTAACCATATGCAATGATAAAATTTGGAAAAGGGAACCAGATTCAAATCCCAATGCCACCACTCACAGGCTATATGATCTTACACACATCGCTTTCATTTTCTGGTCCTCTGTGTCCGCCTTTGTAAAACAAAATTGGTCTGACACCTAACGCTTATTTTAGTTTCAACTTCTTTTTTCATTCTAGGTTCCCTTCACTGCCTCTCCATAATGATAATGGAACATTATTTCAAGATATGGAGTACATTCTTACATATGAGCTCAGATCTTAGTTGACAACTCAATACTTAAACAATTGTTTAAGTACTTCCCTATATTGAAAGCTAGAGCAGATGAACACTTCTAATCATTTTTTAAGAATTATGACCTATGTATAAAAGCATGTTTTGTTTTTAAATAAAAATTATTGATCAGCAAACCTTATCTACAGATCCAAGATTTTACAAAGTTAAGATTAAATCTGCCACATGGATTAATCTATTGAGCTAAACTGAAAATAAAACTTGACAAACAAGTAAAGAGCAAAAGTGAAAACTTTTATGCTTCTATATTAATTCCTACTAACATCCACAGCTATTATACAGCTGGTGGCAGCTCTAGGTGAGATTTTAACTGCTTTGTTAAGTGCTCACTACACTGAATATTTCTTTGGTACTGGGAATACAAAGTGTTGTGAGCAATGATGGATGAATAATGGAGCAGAGTAAATCACTGACGTGAAAAATGGTTCCCACTTTGCAGAAATAATCATGTGTCATGTGTATTATACAAGTGACATGAAAATAAAGGAAACTCCAATCAGATAATTCTAGACAAGCAATGTCAATACTAACCATGCAAAAATGTGTTTAAAATCACTGGAAAAAATGCATTATAAAAGAAAGATTTCATAAGGCTTTCATTCATTGTATACTCCCCTAATATAGCTGTCCCTTATTTCAGCACTTAAAAAGGAATGTAAATGCTCAGGAGTTTTAGAAAGGTTATCCAAAGTTGCCTTTTATTTTCAAGGTTGCATATTTTCCTTATGTCTCTTGCCTCATAGAAACTTTTTAAGAGAACACTGGAAATAGACAAATTACAAGAGCAAGGAGAAGAAAAAGACTTAGCTCTATAAATTTTAGTGTATTTTGGAAAACTATTTTAAACAAGTGGTTTTGATTGTATATTAATCTTTTTTTTCCCCTCTGTTGACTCATTTTCACTCTATGAATAGAAAAGTATTTATTTTAGTGACCAGTTTTTAATTTCTGCTGCTAGCCAGGCCTGAAGCAAAATGATCTGCTATAAAAGCAAACTATATTCCCTTCATGTGCTGGAATTTATCCAAAAAGTTCTCCTCCAGGGGTGAGCGATGGATCAAAAGAATGTGACACCCCTGAAAGATCTCCATTACATGTCACTGAACTGAACTAATTCATTCATGAGCACGGCTCCTGACTCCAGCATTTCATTCCTTCCTGCCTACAATTTTGCCCATTCATTTAACTTTTTCTAAATGACTCTTTTTGTCCACTCCTTTTTAAATATGCTACCAAGCTTTTGGTTGTACCACCCTTATAAGAGGTACCATATACCAAGAAATACTTACCAATGGAAACGGTTCAGTTAAAGTTCTTCATCACTATTAAATGCCTAATAAAAAACCTTGTTACTCATAAGGGTTTGATACAAGGTTTGTAAACTAAGCCATTAAATAATATATTCAAATAATAGCATGGATATATCTGTAATAATGGTTTTCAAATATGAATAATACTTTTTAAAAAATCAATTAATTTGCTTGATTCTTTAATAGGGTTGGTAAATTATTTAGTTTATTATTTAGTCTTCTGAAAGCATCTTTTCACTCTCTGTTAATCATATCATTTCTTTTACTCATTGAAATGTTAATTTAGCTAAGGCCAAACTAACAAAAGTTTTGAATTAGTGACTAAGTTTTTTAAAATGAGATTCTATTATATATGTTAACCTATAAAAAACACAACTATATTAATTGGGTTAAATTAAATTTTGAAAAAGGTTTAAAGAAAAGTAATCCAAAGTGAAAGAGTAAGAATAATTGAAGTTTGTAAAAATTGCTTTTCAGCAAGGAAATTGTATATAGTTCTATGTTTTTGCTTTTTATTATCTTTGGTCACTTTATTACGAGAAAAAGAGAATTGCTTGTTCTAAATAAAATAGAAATATTTTTCCTTATATTTTACCCCAAAGAATTTCATAGAGCTTGAGTGAAGAAAAATTTTTATTCTTCAAAATACTTGCTACACCTCAAGATCTCCTCTTCTAAGAATCTTGAGATTTGCCTTCTTTAAGAAGTGGCAATGACCTTGCTGAACTGTAGGCATTAGAGTTTGGAAGTCTTTAAGTACCTTTCATTTGTGTTGAATTAAGTCACATGTTTCATTAATTATACAGGTCATGAATTTGCTTAGTAGTTAAAATATTCACTTTCAAAATGAAATAAATGAAGACCAGCTGCTTGAGAGGACATGGGGCAAATGCAGGATGTATTTTAGAATTTATTTATTTATTTTCCTTTTAAGTCTTTGAATCCCTCATGTGTGGTGGCCTGCCATTCCCACATTTTAAACTGGTTTCATGTCTTGCAGCAAAAGTTTCAGAAGGGGGAAGAGTTGATTCAAACCTGGGTAGAAAAATAAAAATCTAGTAGTGTGCTCAGCTCCAGTTTCTACACAATATTGATGGGTGTTATTTTCAGGAAAAATTTAAGTTTTCAAACTCATAAATAAAATATGACTAAATGATTAATTTAAATAAAAAAACATAGTTATTTTTGTGGAATGGGTTCAGAAGAAAAAAATGTGTTAGCATTTTCCTAAACCAGGGAAATACACATTCGAGGACTCTGTCTCACCTTTTTGCATGTGTGCCTGTTGGGTAATACCGGGAACAGGATATGCCATCCCAGGCACAGTAAGGGTCTCGAGCCAGGCAGCAGTCAGCACAAGCACTTCCATACAGGTCACACTGATGGAATCTGACTTGGGCCACCGCAGAAGCAGATCCAACATACAGCTGTTGCTATAGATTCAAAGAAGAGAGGCCACTAGCAGAAATTAATGGACAGAACTCTCACTGAGCTCTTACACCAAGATGTTCATATTTCTACACAATTACCTCCTTGAATATTCACTTAAATGACTGCAATAGATAATGGAACATTTGTACTTTAATTTCGCCAAGATATGAAACTTAGACTTGGATGCATAACTAGCAAAATTGCTAAAGTGATTTCAAAGTTCTCAAGAAGTTGACTGTTATTTTATCCATTGTCTAAGTAGAGAGACCCTTTCATCTCCTAACATTATAATTCTTTTTAAAAGATCTATAGGAATGTTTTGTAAGAGATTAAATTAAAAAATGGACTGTATTTTTTTTAAATCCTCACTGGAGGACATGCTTAGAGAGAAGAAGGGGGAGAGAGGTAAAGAGAGAGAGATAAAGATAGATAGATAGATAGAGATAGAGATAGAAATAGAAATAGAGATAGAGAAATATCCACATGAGAAAGAAACATTGAACCATTCGCCTTCTGTAGGTGCCCCAACCAGGAATCAAACCACAACCCAGGTATGTGCCCTGACCAGGAATCAAACTGGCAACCTTTCAGTGCCCAGGATGATCCTCAACCAACTGAGCCACTCTGTCTGGACAAAAATGGTATATTTTTGCATTTAAAAATTTTTGATATCATTGACATGTAACATTACATTAGTTTCAGGTGTGCAATGTAATAATTTATTTATATATATATTGCTAGTTGATCACCACAACAAGACTAGTTAACATGCCTCACCATACATAGGTACAAATTTTTTATTCTTGTGATGAAAACTTTTAAGATCTACTCTCTTAGAAACTTTCAAATATTCAATACATTATTAACTATAATCACCATGTTGTACATTATATCCCCAGGACTTAGGTATTTTATAACTGGAGGTTTATACCTTTTGATCACTTTCACCCATTTTGCTCACCCCCCATCCCATGCCTCTGGCAACCATCAATCTGTTCTCTGTCCTTATAAGCTCTTTTTTTTTTTAAATTTCACATCTAAGTGAGTTCATATGGTATCCACGTCTTTTTCTGACTTATTTCACTTAGCATAATGCCCTCAAGGACCACTTATGCTATTACAAATGGCAGGATATTCTTCTTTTATGGCTGAACCATATTTTTATGGACAGAACTCTCTAAAATGCTAACACATAGCGTATACCACATTTTCTTTATCCAGTCATCCCTCGATGGAAGCTTTGGTTGTTTCCATGTCTTGGCTATTGGAAATAATGCTGCAATGAACAGGGGAGTGAAACAATCTTTTTGAAATAGCGTTTTCCTTTTCTTCAGGTATATACCCAGAAATGGAATTACTGAAACATATGGTAACTCCATTTTTAATTTTTTTAAGAACCTCCATACTTTTTTCTAAAGTAGCTTCACTAATTTACATTCCCACCAAGAGTGTACATTGACATATAACATTTAGAAGAGTGATGTAGACATACATAGAATGACATGGAATAAACTGAAAGATATGTTGGTAAGTAAAAAGGACAAGTAGCAGAACAATTAACATTGCATGTTCCCATTTTTCTAAACATAAAAGGTTATTTTACTAATAAATTTGAAGAATATATGCAACTGTTTATGAGAAATTTATACCAGAAACTAGTATCAGTGAAATGGAAGGGAGGGCCTGGATTGTGTGGCCCAGTGGTTGAGCATCAGTCTATGAACCAGGAGGTCATGGTTCCATTCTAGTCAGGGTGCATGGCTGGGTTGCAGGCTCCATCCCCACTGTGGGGCGTGCAGGAGGCAACCCATCAATGATTCTCTCTCATCACTGATGTTTCTATCTCTCTCTTCCTCTCCCTTCCTTTCTGAAATCAATAAAAATATATTTTAAAAAATGGAAGGGAGATTTGTGTTTCACTGCACAAACCTTTTGTGTTACTATTATTTTGAAAAAACATTAACGAGAACTTATGGAATAGTGTTTTGTAATTGTATATGTAAATCTATTCAAGTCCACCTGTCTAAAAAGAAAATATATTACATGTGAATCACTATATATTTTTCTCAGAATAAAACTATAACTTGTTCAGATATAAGCACATGTTCAGATATAAGCTCTTTATCCTTTGACTTTAACTCATAAAACACACACACACACACACACACACACACACAACTTACTCTCTTTGAAGAAATCTCCATAGAAATAATAGGAACTGGATCCTGAAAAATTATAAAAAGTTTCCTTTTTCAGAAAGAAAATATAGGAACATACCTTACTATGGTTATCAATCACCTAAAATCATATAATATGTGAGTAGTTCTATGCCAAGAAGTCTATAGCTTACATTTTAGTAAATCGATAGACAAATACAATATTAAAATACAGCTTTCTATTTAAAAACCTTTTCTAAACTAGTGGGACAGATATGTAGCTGAGAAAAGTAGTGCATAATTTAAGCAGCTTACCATTTGTTCTGAAATGTACTTTTTATATTTGCATTTGAATATTATTCATGCTTTGGAACCTCAAGTATCTTTAAATAGAACAATCAAGTCAGAGTGTTTTTGCTTATAAAAGTAGTTGAATCATTAAAAGTAAAAGTTATTATGTCTTTGAATAAGTGTTATTGCTAATAAACCCAAAACATTAGTAAAAATTATCGAATAATGTCACATAGTTATAGATGTAAACCTACTTTAATTGACTTATCCCAAGCCTAAACAAAATACTTTTCAATTGGAGCTATTGTGGTTAATAATAATGAACCCAGAATACTTTGAACATGATGAATAACCTCTATGTTTTAGATTTGTACCAGTGAAAGTACGATCTAGAACATATCTTTGAGAGCCTATGTGTTATTCTAGGGATGGTGATTAAGACTAGAGTGTCGCTGAAACCGGTTTGGCTCAGTGGATAGAGCATCGGCCTGTGGACTGAAAGGTCCCAGGTTCGATTCCGGTGAAGGGCATGTACCTGGGTTGCGGGCACATCCCCAGTGGGAGATGTGCAGGAGGCAGCTGATTGATGTTTCTCTCTCATCGATGTTTCTAACTCTCTATCTCTCTCCCTTCCTCTCTGTAAAAAATCAATAAAATATATTTAAAAAAAAAAAAAGACTAGAGTGTCTTTAAGGAATACCACAAAACTGATCAATTCTGCAAGTGGAGAAGCAATTGGCAGGTGAGTTTCACTCTCTGGATGATTTCCCTTAGAAGAATTATGTTATGAAAGAGAAAATTTCATGTGTCATTTAAAAAAATTTTTAAACTATAGAATCCTAAATGCATGTATGCATGCATTCAGGCAACAATATTTCTTAAGGTTTAAGATGAACAAGATACTGTTGTGGATGCTGTTACTATGAGCATTATGGTCTCTAATGTGAAATGAATTCTTACATAGAGGTCCAATATGAAAAATAAACAATAGCATAGCTGAGCTGGTTGAAACAGAAACATGTTTAGGTTCGGGTTTAGTTATGGGGAATCTAATCTCCAAGACAGCCAGGGTGAAATGAACTGTTTTTCATCCTTAAAATATTTCCGTATATGTTCATTACATACATAGACAGCCAATCATTCTTCATTATGTATAGATTGTGTGTCTGCAAATTTGCCTACTTGCTGAAACTTATTTGTAACCTCAATATCAATATTTGTGGTGTCCTGCAGTCATTCAGGGACATGTGTACGCAGCGAGGCAAAAAGTTGCCTTGCCCAGTGTGCAGTCCCAGCTGAGGTTGATCCAAGCTGCCTTCCAGGTTCAGCTCGCACATTGTAAACAAGCGTCCTCTTCATGGTTTATTTGTTGCCACGTTTTTCACATTTTTGTGCTTTTTGTTGGCGATTTCAATGTTTAAAATGGCCCTTAAACATAGTGCTGAAGTACTCTCTAGGGTTCCTAAGCTCCAAAAGGCTGTGTGGTGCCTTATAGAGAAAATACGTGTGTTAAATTAACTTTGTTCAGGCATAAGTTATGTGCTATGGGCCACAGGCTCAGTGCTAACTTACCAACAGTATACACTAAATAAGGTGGCTTTAAATAAAAAACGCACATTATATGTTGATCAGTTGACAAAAAGTTGTGACTGGAGACTCATGGGAACCTAATCAATATTTCCCTAGGAGCAATGATCAGTAGTTACTAATTCAGTGTTTACGGTCTCTTTAAAGAATATAACTGCCACAAATATTGAGACTTGACTCTGTGTGTGTGTGTGCATATATATAATTGTATTATCATGTCTAATCTTTCCATTACCATTTTGAATTTTTTCCTTTTTTAGTAAATTCTGTATAATTGATATGCTATAATGTGCTTATCACACCACAGTGTCCCCAGTATAAAACCTAATGTTGTGTTTTAGTTGTCAGTTTTTATTATACATTTGTACAAGATGAAACTTTGCAATAATCATTCTGGAATTCATATGTGGTTTAAGCGTTATTTCTTTAAGTCACACTCCATGCATTGAAATTCTTCTCATGTTAGGTAATTACTGGCCTCTTTATTTGAAGTCTTTGAAAATAAAATAGATGCACCAGGATTTTAAATCATTCCTCACTTCAAATCACTCCAAATCCACAACATATTTGTTAGAAAAAAAATTGACATAATGTCTTTTCTATTTACAACTCGGAATTGTCTGCAATGGATAAATATTGGCTGAATTATTTTTACTAAAAATACCTTGAATATCTGAAGTTCTTCTAGAATTACTTCTTCCATTGATTCTGTTTCTTGGTTGTAAATTGTGATTACTTTCAGGACAATTCCATTATCTGTATGGGAAAAAAGGGAGAGAGAGAGAGATAAACTAGAAGTTTTGTCACATTTAGTCTTCAAACAATCAAAACCATATGTGATGAAGGAAAATTCATTACCTGAACCTACATTTCTGGTAAGAAACTTTACTTTAAATCTTAGGGACCAACACACTATGGAGATACACACACACACACACACACACACACACACACACACTTTTATTAGAAAAGTGTCAAGTACACACTATTGAGAGTGTAGTATAATGAGCCCTCTGACACTAATCATTTAGCTTCCATAATTATCAATAATTTTGCAAATTTATATTCACATTTTTAAATTATAGCTTATTTTTATTATTCCTGATATTCTGCACTTGTTATTTACAATGAAAAAGTCAATACAACACTCATTTGCCTGTAAAAATAATTTGGTGTAGTGCTGGAAATAAATAAAAAAAAACCCACTTTGGAATTACTGATCTAAGAATTTCTGTGGTACTTAACAACTTGTTCAAAACTTATTAACTCATATTTAGGTTAATAATATTTGATTAAAATAAAACAAATAAAATTACCTATGTTGTATACTAAAAGGAATACAAGTAATCATAAATTGTAAGGCCAAGCATATTCCATAAATATCCCACAATTATTACGTCAAGCAAAAACAAAGATGAAACTCAAATTATTAATTTGCCACTAGTGATTTTGCAATAAGGACTCTCTCTATAGATAGATAAGTAGATAGCTAGAGAATATTAAAGCATGTGCCTGGGAAATTTTTTTGGGAAATAACTATCATTTGTGGGCTTTTCCTCACACATTCATTAAATATGTTCTTTTATGTTGAAAAGCTGTGGTACAATATGATTACATCTGTGAGTTAAACATGGTTTGCATGATAACATAAGTACATTCCTGATATTTCTGAAATTCTTTCAAATTGCTTTGGTTAATCTAACAAGAAAGTATGTCTAAAAACGTTCTTGGACTACTTTCCAGGACATAGAAAAATAACATACTTTTTTCCATGATTAATTTTATCAAATATGATCTTGCTTATAGAATGAATTTTCTTTCCCCTCTCTCTCTCTCTCTCCTCTCTCTCTCTCTCTCTCTCTCTCTCCTCTCTCTCTCTTTCTTTCTCTTTCTTTCTTTCTTTCTTTCTTTCTTTCTTTCTTTCTTTCTTTCTTTCTTTCTTTCTTTCTTTCTTTCTTTCTTCTTTCTCTCTGTTGGATGTCACTAAGACTGAATTCATGGCCAGGTAATTTTAAGTTTGTTAAAGAAATGTGATGCTTTGTTAATCTTGATCCCACAGTGCAGAACATACTATTAACATTACTCTCCTAAAATAAATGGATAAAACATAGCCAGCACCAGAGATCCATTTGTGGAAATTAGATGAATGTTTCCTTACTTAAATATTTGCCTTTTTCAAAGAATATGACTGCAAAAGCTCAAGTACCAATATTCATATCAGACCCCAGTTCCTGATCTGGTCATATGCAATGTCTCTTAACATAATATGTCTTTGATTAGAGTTATGTGTGTAGAATGCTTACTTTTCTAAATAGCAACTGTGGTAGCAGTTACTATGATGAGTATGAAAAAAGAAAGAATCGATCATTTAAGAAGCTTTTTAAATGACTATAGAATTTTAAAGTACTTGACAGAATTTGCTACATCTTACTCTGGGTACTAAAAGATTCCAAGTTCTCTTCCACAAGCTAAATCTAATGTATGGCATTAATTGTAATTTTATATTTACTTGAAATTTTACTTTTAGCATCTTTGTTACAGTTTATTTTATTAATGCAGAATATTATAGCTTTGGTCAAAAAGTTTACCTCCATTATGAGTAACACTTGGCCTGTTTGGTACAAATGGTTGATTCTGATAGGGCCTGATAAACAGTGCTGTGATTATAGGTTTAGGTGAAATGATTGTCCCAAATGTTTAAAAAATCTTGAGATGTTACCAAGCAGCCAGAGTTGGCAACAGACCCGGGAAATGACAAGAGAACCATCTACATACAGCCCTTACTTCCTCTATGAGAAGTTCTACTTGGGACCGGCATTGTTTACTAACAACAGTGATTTGTTCCTTCACGTATTCATTTGTTTAAATGTATTAAGTATTGACCATGTATCACAAATTAGGTGCTGTAACTGCCCCAAATCCTCTCTTCCATTGCAGCAAATAAGCAGTGTGTAATAGGCTAATGGATCAAAAGGAGGTTGTTTGTTTGTTTTTGATAGGTAGTTTAAAAAATGTTTGGTAGTTTAAAATTAATAGTTTCCATGGCTTATGCATATATGCATATAAGTTCTTTGGTTAATCTCTTCTCACCCTCCTTTCCCTCTGAGATTCAGTGTGTGTGTGTGGGAGGGGTTGGGGGGGTGGGGGGAGAGAGGGTAGGTACATCTGTAAGACCTTCAATAATAAAGATAAATTTTAAAATATTAATAATGGTATTGATTATCTCTGAGTCTTTCTAATCTCTTTACCTGTCCCAATAAACAAAACATCATATTGGCCATCCTCCGCTACTACTTGATCCACTGCTATTTGTTTCAGGTTATATTTTCCATCTGTTTTCACCAGGATTGGCTTTTTATGGGCAGGTTTTATGGGCTGGTACATAAGTGGATGGCTTCTTGCAAATCGGATAGCATCATCGGGATAGTCTTTCGTAGTTCCGTACCTCCCTCCATTCACTTTGCTGGCACACTAAAATACAAGTGGATGAGATTATTTTTTTGACCTTAAACCTAAAAAGCAAATTTAAAATCAATTTATGAAAAGAATTAGAAAAACTGTATATGCTTAACTGTGCATTTAGAAACATTTAGTAAGGATATATTCTTCATTACAGAAATGAAATCTACATTAAAAATTGCAAGGAGATTCCAAATTATTTTAAACATACAACACTAGAAATACACAGAGAATAGTGAGATCCTGGAAAAGTAAAGTATATTTAATCCTGGTTTAGTTTGAAGGTGGCTAAAATGTATAACATCATAAATATTGTAGTTATTTTCCCTGTTTTCTGAAATTAACTTTTTCACAGTGCAAATTAAAATTTGAAGGTAATGTATCATTCAGAGCAAAGCAAAAAATCTTTTTCTTCCCAAATTAAGGATCACAACAGCACAAAATATCTTTCCCATTCTGGAGACTACGATGATATGATTGGTGATGGCTTCAATTGGCTCACTGACTATAGAACTTAGTGCTGTAACACAGAAACCTATTCAAATTCCATCATGATTGGTTAAGAAAAAAACCCTCTGTTCTCCTATAATCTCTATGAATTTGTATTATTTTGAATAGATTAGACAGAATAAATTGAGAAAGCCAGAAATATTTGCTAACACATGTCTCAGTTCCTTAATCACTGCCTCTAAAAATAAACGAACAGCAGCACCTTCGGTTACTTCTTGGAATACCTTTAGCTGTTGAATCATGCTTGTCATTATGCGCTCCCTCATTTTGCATATTTTCCTCCAAAATCAGCAGCAATTGCAATGATTATCTTGATAAAAATTTTCCACTTTACAGTATAAATACAGTAGTTTAGTAATCAGATTCTGCAAAGAGGGCATTTTTTAACGGTTTGTTTTAAAAATTGAGGCCACATTTCTTAATTTGGCCTGAATTTTTCACTTGAGTGTATACTTTCATGATAAATAATTGGAAACATTTTGGACCAGCCTGGAAGCGATTCAGTAACCAGTCACTTCCTCCAAATCTCCTTTAATACCATGTGGTTGCAAGAAGCATTTCCAGCAAAGCCACAGGAGTGGGTTTTCTCCATTTAAATTGTAATTTCAATCAATAGAGTGAAATAAAATATAGTTTATATCTTACTGGAAGCCATAATTTTAAGCTAGTGAGAGGGAGTGATTGAAATGCAAAGCCTTACACTTGTTAATGGAGGTAAGGTTTGTTTCCACTTTGGATTTTGGCCCTGCAGAAAGATTTCTACTTGACTTGCAAGTACTTGTGGAATCAGCATAGTGAGGGGTTTTCACCAGCTGCTCCTAAAAGAACAGATTTTGACTCGCTGACAAATTAAGTGCTCGGCATGGCTCACATAGCACATAAAACGATCATACATTTGCCCATCCTAGTTGCACACAGGATACTTGATACAAAAATCATCGTCATCATCATCACCATCACCATTGCCATCATCGGTTTCAGATATGTGTGCAATTAAAAGCACATAAGCTGAATGGCTGGTGAGGGGGAATCCTGGTAGCACCGGTTCAGAGGCAGGCAGTGGAACTTCCTGTTCTCTACACCTCTTTGCATTGACACTTTTTTTCTAGAAGCCAGCAAGAATGGTAAATGAGAGGCTGAGGGTCCTGGAGAGGCAGAGAAAAAGCTACGTTTAGATGTGCTAATGTGAGAATCTAACAGTGGCTCTCAACCTTCCTAATGCCGCGACCCTTTAATACAGTTCCTCATCTTGTGGTGACCCCCAACCATAAAATTATTTTTGTTGCTACTTCATAACTGTAATTTTGCTACTGTTATAAATCGTAATGTAAATATCTGATATGCAGGATGTATTTTCAGGGGTTGTGACCCACAGGTTGAGAACCTCTGATCTAGGAGAACATTTGGCCTAGGGAACTTAGAACCCAAATGTTAGAATACAAAAATGTCTCCTGCTTGGAAATGACATGTGGCACTAATTCTTCTGAAGAGGCTGGGAGGAATGCTATGCTCCTTTGATGGGATGTTTCTGTGTTCACCAGTACCTTTAAAGAGAAAATGTTAGTTGGGGTTACTTAGCCAAAATGTCAATGATAATACATAGTTCATCATCCTGCTAAGATGTACCCATCATAGATTCTTTCCTTTAAATAACAAGGACACAACTAGAAGTAAGAAGTGATTTTTCTTTGCCATTAAAGTGGTGAAATGTATTTTAGGTGTAGGATTTAACTGTGTAATGCAAAGTTTTGTAAAACATCTGAAACAGTGAACAAAATATTACTAAAAGCCTTTAAAAAATAAGAATACTCCATTAAATGCCCAAACTTACAGAACCAGGCCTTGGATAAGGAACTTTCCCTTCATAGAGTGACCAGTGGTATTCAGGTCCTTCCTTATGTGCATAGGGTCCGTTAAAAGCTGCCCGGATGCTAGACATATGATAGACACATATAGCATGTCCTCGAAAGATATTGCTGGGAAAAAAAAAAGATGATTACTATTATGGAACTGACTAGGAGGTTACCTAGTCAAACTCTCTAGACTACATAGATAAGAATGAAGTCTTTTGGGTAAGAAATGTCAATCACTTAAGCATAGAATATTCTAGAAATATTTACTATTGCAATATTTCAAGTATTAAAACTCTAAAACTTAATATTTTTATGCTTATTTTTATAATAAATTGAAAATGACATTGTTAGAATCATAAAAGTACATAGTTGTGTCACTTCACTTTGTTATTATTAAATTTTATATTTTGTTTTATCATTTTTATTAAGAAAGATAATTCTTTATTTTAATATTTAAAAGATTAATATTTTAAAGTTAATATTTTAAAAGATTCATTCCCAAGTTGAATTATTCATTTTAAGGTTTCATATCCTTGTATGTTATTCCATATTCCAAAACAATGCTAGAGTAGAAAGATGACTGGACTAAACTAGATTAATTTGTAGAAAATTTATTTAAATTATATAGAGCCCAGATTCTTTGCCTTCAAAACTAGCAGCAATTGAAATTATTTTATAGATAAAAATTTCTACTTGCAAGGCATAATGATAGCAGTTGACTAACTATGACAAGGTTTACTGGGGGCACGTGTAATAAAATTCAACAAAAGTAAATTTTTAAATAATGTGCTTTAAAAATTTGGCCCTTTTCTTAGTTTGCATGACCTGCATAAATTTTCACATTTCCCCAGCCCCCTCATTGTGAGAATCAAAATAATGTTTGTGAAAGTGCTTTGCAAGAAGCAAAGTTCTTTATAAATAGAATAGTTCCTACACTTTGAGACACCTGCAGAACAGCAGTTATGTTACTGTCTTAGGACATCAATTCACACCTTTTATAACACACCTTGAAGCAATTGGAAATGCCTATGATAGTGAGGAAAACAGAGATAGTCTCCCAACTCATGTGGCAATAAACCTTTGATCACCATGCTACGATATCAACCCTTACGTTAGGTAACAGCTGGGAAATCATTTTCTTTGATTTATGTATTTATTGAATAGTCAACATTGAAATTATGGAAGAAAATAATGTCTTATCTTTGAAATCTAGACAGATCTATTATGCTATCATTTAGGAAAGTAGCTTACAAACTGATCATACTAGATCATAGAAAACTATACTGATTATTCTATAGTTTGTATTTATCACATAAAGCCATGAAATTATCATGCAATGCATAAATCCTGCACTAGCTTAAGGGAGAAGATGAAGTTTTAAAAAGTTATGGATTTTCTATGGGCTGTGATAGCTACCAATCTATATTAACCACTTTTCTTTGCATCAAGGAACAATTGATAGCAAAATTGTTTCCATGTTTTTCTGTTGAAGAAAAGGTCTCCTTACAATAGCAGGAAACTTGTCCAAAGAGCTTTACTATTTATTTTTTTCCAAAGTGAGCATATGAAATCACCTGCTAAAAACTAAATGAAAGCTTTGCGCAGAGACACTAAGCAAATAAGTTAAACATGATTAGATCTCAGTTTAAGGCTAATGCAAAGCAAAAAAAAGAAACTGTAAGTTATATCATCTGATTCCTTTCTGGAGAATTGAGGTGCAGTCTTTATTTCTCATTCTAGTCATCTTACCTACACTCTGCCTTATTTGGAAAGACACTTGGAAAATTATATATGAACTTTCAACCAAACTGATTCTAATAATATTTTTTCATGCATGTATCAGCATGTGTGAACAACTATTTGATTCATTTCCCAGCACTCTTCAAATCATACAAAATATAAAAACATAAAAAAGAAAAATAATAGATTATAAGCCCTAAACATGAGCAGCTTATTTAAATTAAAATATAGAAGGCAAATTTCAAACATGTGTTCTCTGTGACTCTACATAGAAGTAGGACAACCAGAGTAAAGGGTGAATAACGTGCTTTGTGAGTAAGAAAGAAGGACTATTTCTTTTTTTTTAAAAAAAATGTTTTTATTGATTTTAGAGAGATTTGAAGGGAGAAGGAGAGAGAGAGAAACTTTTATGTGTGAGAGAAACATTGATTTGCTGCTTCCTGCACCCACCCTATTGAGGATCAAACCAGCAACTCGGGCATGTGCCCTGACTGGGAATCAAACCAGTGACCGTTTGGAGCATGGGACAAAGCTTAACCAACTGAGCCATACCGGCCAGGGCACAAGGACTCTTTCTTGAAGGTGAAAATCGACAAGGATTGAAAGAGAAAGTTGTTTGAAGCAAGAGAAGTGGATAAATAAAACCCTGTGATGGGAACTAATAAAGTAGACACTGGGATTCTGTCAACGTAGCATCAGAGAGCTTGGAGGAAAGAGCTCCAAAGCTGAGTGGGTAACAGTTGATAGAGAGCTTTGAAAATCTGACATGGAAAATTTTATATAATAATTAAAAGAACTATCCTATTTGTTTCCTTGCCATTGGAATCAAATTCACAAAGAAGTCAGACAGAAAAAGACAAAAACCATATGAGGTCACTCATGTGGAACAAAAAAGAAACAAATGAACAAACAATGAGTTGAAAACAAACTCACAGATACAGATAACCGATTAGTGAGTACCAGAGAAGAAAGGGGGGAGTAGGGCAAACTGGGTAAAGGGGGTCAAATGTATGGTGATGGATGAAAATTAGACTTCTGGTATTGAGCACATTGTAATGCATACAGATACTGAATTATAATGGGGTATACCGGAAACTTACATGCTATTATTAACCAATGATACCTCAATAAAAATGTATCCTAGACTCTATAGCAGCGGTTCTCAATCTGTGGGTCACGAACCCTTTGGGGGTTGAAGGACCCTTTCACAGGGGTTGCCTTAGACCATCGGAAAACACATATATAATTACATATTGTTTTTGTGATTAATCACTATGCTTTAATTATGTCCAATTTGTAACAATGAAATTGGGGGTCACCACAAGATGAGGAACTGTATTAAAGGGTCGTGGCATTAGGAAGGTTGAGGACCACTGCTCTATAGCATGGAACGCATATCTTATAAACTACGTGAGGAAAACACTTTGCTGTGGATCAGAGAGGGAAACAATTAGGATACTGTGCATAGGAAGATGCTGGGATACTTCAAACAAAAACTAGTAAGGATCTGCCCTGGGTGGTTTGGCTCAGTGGATAGAGCATTGGCCTGTGGACTAAAGGGTCCTGGGTTCGGTTGCAGGCTCCTCCCAGGCCTAGGCCCTGGTCAGGGCTCGTGCAGGAGACAACCAATAGATGTGTTTCTCTCACACTGGTATTTCTCCCTGTCTTTCCCTCTCTCTCTCCCATTCTCTCTAAAAAGAAATGGAAAAAATATCCTCAGGTGAGGATTAAAAAACAAATAAGGATCTGGATTGAGATAGTGGCTTTAAAAATGAAAGAACAATTGTAAAGATAGGATAACAAAGAGAAATGAGAAAGACAACAGGTCAATCGTATTTCCAAGTAAGATACACAGCAAAGAGGAAGGCACATTTTGTTTCAGAATGCTTTTGTTGACCATACAGATTTCTCACCTGGTAGTGTTGAAGAGTCCAAATATCAGTGGGTTCTTATGATCTCTGGTATGCAGCAGAAAAACATCCTCTGAAAAATTAAAGATCATTACATTACTTAGTATTTTTAGTCCTCTTTGCATGTAAAGAAAATCATTATAGATTGTCTGATATAAATTTTCATGTACGGCCATACAACAATGACCAAATCCCAACAGAGTGAAACACTTGGCTGTTCAGCATGACTTTGAGCTGAGCTTCAAGGAAGGACTAAGCAGTGCTACCTCGCTAATGAGAGGGTCTCTCTTTGGTCCTGTAACTCTGTAGAGCTGGCCAAAATGAAAAGAACAGAAACTTGTCCCTAGATGGTATTCTCTATGGTTAGAGTATCAGCCTTTGGACCAAAGGGTCACGGGTTTGATTCCCAGACAAGGGCATGTACCTCAGTTGCAGGCTCATTCACTGGCCTGGGTCAGGGTCAGGGCACATGTGGAAAGCAACCAACTGATGTATCTCTCTCATCTCTCACATCGATGTTTCTCTTTCCCCACCTCCTCCCTCCCTCCCACTCTCTCTAATAAACTATGGAAAAATATCCTCAGGTGAAGATTTAAAATAAAAATAAAAAGAACAGAAAGTTGCTCTCAGATAGAAGTCAAACACTGCAGACTTTTCATCTGTGCTAGAGACAGTGAGGGTTGTAGAGCGGCATATACATCAATGAGTTAAATTTCATTCTCCCAATATTTACCTAGTTCGTCAAAATATGTATCAATTCCATTCAGTCCTGGTACTGAGCAAACCAGTCTCGCTTTTAGGAAAGTGCTCCACTTATTCACCAGTATTCTCTGGCCTCCCACATCATTCTGTGAAAAAAAGCAAAAAAAGCAGGTAAGTGGGTACCTAAAGAGCTTTTAGCAACAACAGATTTTGCATTATTAAACAAACCTAGAGATTTTTCCTTTACTGTGGAAAATTTAGCATAAATTTCAAATAACAGATGCAATTCCCCATAATATTTTTTTTTTTAGGTTTGCACATTCTATCTGGTCAGTGTAGTTTCACTCTAGTCCTTTAAACATACTTTGTAAGTATTAAACAATGTTAATAGAGTGGTCTCTCCTAAATAAAATAGTGGCTTTTATAGTACAGTAATCTTTATTATTTTATTGAGAAATAAACAACTTACCACATAAACATAGAAGCATACATTCCTTTCTCTCCCTTTAAAATGAGAACTTCAAATATACACGCATAAACACAAACACATAATATATAATATATATTTGTACACACATACATCATGTGTATACAATGACATATATACAAATCTCTTTTTAAAAATACTCATTAAATATCTTCTTAAATATCAGAGTACCTTCACATGTGCAATATTATTAGCATTGTCTCAATATATATTGCTACTTCAATTGGTTTTAAATGTTCTCAACCTATTTGAATACCCAACAAACTACAGATGTTTTTTTCTACAGAATCAACCAACTGCATGGTTGAAACATACTTATGTAAATTGCTTAGAATGTAGACTAAGAAAATTAAAAATACTTTGCTTAAATTAATTTTTTTAAATGGAGCTCAAACTTCCATGAGGGAAGAAGTACAGCTTAATTACAGACTATTTCTTTAGTATTGCTTTGAAAATGGGGAAATTATACAAAATGCAAAGCTCTCCTAAGAGAAAATTTTCACTAACTGAAAAATAAAGATTAGATTGTTAATATAAATTTTAGGCAGCCCACAGAATAGTGGAATACATTTGAAAGTAGAAACCTACTATACCATTAACAAAGCCCTGACCATAAATTGAGATAAGCAAGCTTAATGAGAGAGAAATGCATTTCGCACCATGCAAAGTCGCCCCACTCTGGTGTAAATTGCATGGGCATTGTTTTCCGCCTCCAGGGCCTTCTCAGTAAAAAAGAAATACACTTTGTTGTCATCTCGATCTTCATTGTCAGGAATCATATATGAACCTACAAATTTTGGTTCTATAGAAGGAAAAAATAAAAGAAAATTGAAATAGTCATTACAACTAAATAAGTTATTTTAATCAATAATATATCACATGAAAGCTTCAGTTTAACTTTCATTATTTATGAAGAAATAAAATATTTTCCTTAAAATTTTATATTAAACACTAAAAATCATGAAGATATCTCCATTTTATTTGCAATAAACTGTTTTTTTTAAATTAGAGGACAATTTAATTAGAAAATAAAAGAGTCAAAGTGAAGAAAAATTTGAACACCATACATTATAGACTTGAAATGCATTCAAAGGACAGATTGGAGGCACCATGATGGTAGCCTCCATAAATAATTTATTCCCAGACATAAAAAGTGAATGTAAATATATGTAAACATTTTAGTGAGTAAGTTTTTTTTAAATTCATGAATTATATAGTAGTCTAGTTCATGGAAGACCATATTAATGCTAAGATAGAAAATTTGGTTTTTGTGTTTGTGGTCTAAAAGATGTGAGTGAATTGCCCGGTTGGCATGGCTCAGTGGTTGAGCATAAACCTATGAACCAGGAGGTCACGGTTCAATTCCCAGTCAGGACACATGCCCAGGTTGCAGGTTCGATCCCCAGTGCAGGAGGTAGCTGATCAATGATTCTCTCTCATCATTGATGTTTCTATTTCTCTCTCCCTCTCCCTTTCCCGTCCTCTCTGAAATCAATAAAATAAATAAATAAAAATAAAAGGTGTGAGTGAACTTTGATTGATATGGTAGGTCAAATATTTTAATAATAACATGGTGCCAATAATACTATGCAATTGAAACCTTAATAAAAAAGCTGAAAACAATGAAAACACTCATCATAAAATGACATTTTAATCCCCGGGTGTACCACTGTGCCAAAATATTCCTTACAAATAATTCTGTGTGAATGAATGGCTAGTGATTCTCCTAACTTTTTGTTTCTCTCTAAAGTGCAGTATAATCCAATTAAAACAAACAAAGCAATCAAGTCATCCAAAAGGATACCAATTGATAAAACAACTTATTGGGTAAAAGATTTTACTTTTCATATATCAGCTTTGTTTTCTCCATTTCAATCCTGATTTCTAAACTGTTATAAATGTAATACAGATTTATAATAAAGGCAAATCATTCTGATATAAAACAATTTACACATATCATCCTACATAACAAAAAGGTAATATCCAAATTAACCCTCACACCATCACAAGATGGCTGCCTACAACCAGGCTGGCAGGAGGTTAGTGAGGGACGACCAAATGACTGAACAGCAGGCTGCGTGGGGTGACCAGACTGGCGGGGGTGTGGGGGAGCAGTTAGGGGTGACCAGGCAGGCAGGTGAGCAATTAGGAACCAGTGGTCCTGGATTGTGAGAGGGATGTCTGACTGCTGGCAGTCGGACATCCCCCAAAGGGTCCCAGATTGGAGAGGGTGCACGCTGGGCTGAGGTGACCCCCTATCCCCCCTGCACGAATTTCATGCACCGGGCCTCTAGTATATAATATTTTAGTTCACAAATATTGCTAGTTTAAAAAATTCTAAATTTTAAAAACCCTAAAATCTATAAATTACATTTGGAGTTATTTTCATCACAATGGCAAATTCTCATGATTTCTAGACTTGTGTTCAATTCCGATGGACATACTCTTTTCTCCTCAAACCTACCTTTCAACAGGCGCTCGTCATCATGCTCGGTGCGGATGTGGGCCAGTCGTCCCAGGCTCCGGAAGATGGCAGCGTCTCTGCCCCAGTAGTCACTGTAGAGCCCAGTAAACAGTTCACTGCCTACATTGAGACATCGGTGAAAAAGAGTCAGTGCTTGTTCCTGGATCTGAGGGCCGTGTGCAAGCCCCAATTACATGAAACCACATCTAGGTTTACTATGAATACAACTTTATGAAATTATTGTTATTGTTAAGGGTATGCATGGTATAGTCAGTCTGTCAGTTTCAATCCTGACTCTGCCACTTACCAGCTGTGTGAGCTTGGGTAAGTTGTTTAACCTCTCAGTCTCCCCATTTATAAATGGAAATAACACTCAGAAGGGTTAAAAGTAAAGAACTTAAGAGAGTAACTGGCACATGTTCAGACCTGCATGAGCATTTCATAAATAACCTGGTTTGAACTTATTTTACTAACCTTCTTTTAACCTTCATATCATCAGGTTATTATATTATTAATTATTATTATCATTATTATTGGTATTTTATGTGAGTCAGCTAACTCAAATCCATTTTGTAACAAGAAATTGTTTCCATCAACATGATTTTAATGTGGAAACTGCCAAGTCTGACAAAGTTGTATATTATCCAACTAGTTGCCATTTAATTTGTAAGTTTGTTGCTTAGATAGTAAAGCTATGGAGTTCATAATTTAATTGATCAGTCAACATAATGGATGAAGTTAGCTGCGACATGTGGTGGAGGTTGCAGACTTAAAATTAGACTGAGGAATACATAAATGTATGCAGTATCTCAAGAAATGACAACGTGTCTTTGGAGATAGCCAGAAAGAAAGACATTCAAATAGCTTATGAGACGAGAAAGAAAAAGTTCAACAGCTAGAAAAATAACATAAGGATATAACGGAATCCCGGAAAGACCACACCTCTCAAGCCTAAGGACTAGGAGTCCTCTTTTGCCAAAGTGACAACAAAAGGTAATCTGTGTGCTCATCACTGATGCCAGAGGATTGGTCTGGGCCTCTGCAACTTTGATGCCCTTAATCTCTGATGAAGAAGCAACTGATAGCAGTAGATCATTGGAAATAGCCACCTCAATTTAGGCTGCTAAAATTATTTTCTTAATGAGTGTCATATAACTGTGGTCAGGTATAAAAATACAGAGATGATGAATATACTACACTTAAAAACTTAAATAGCTTAAATATATTTGTAAGATTTGAAAAGTAATCATCTAAGTTATAAATGGGACACTTTGTAAGGAAGTTCATTTTCAACTTGAGTTAACTAATATACTCTTTAAAAAAATAAAGATTTTTGTTATACCAGATTTAGGAATAGAATAATGAGATATAAATTGAATTCAAAGACAAGACAAATAAGTTTTTAGAAATGTAATTATAATAAACTGTTTCATTTACAAAAAAGAGAAGTAACTATGTTTTACTGTTCTCAAAATTCACTATGGATACTTAAAAACTACATAGAATATAAATACACGTTTCTCACAAAGAAATTTACTTTTAAACTATACATACTATTTAAAAGAAAGAGAGAGAGAGAGAAGCAACCAGGGTAGAACATTAATAATTGGTAAATCAAGGTAAATGGTATACAGGTGTAAATCTTATTCCTCTTTCAATTTTTCTTTGTATTTAAATTTTTTCAAGATAACAAGTTTCATAAAATAGCTATACTAATTGAGTTTACCTTATATGCTGAGAGGTGTTCTAAGAAAAATAAGAAAAAGTGAAAAACAAAGATGCTTTACATCTAGACTTAAGAAAGTATAAATTGATAGAGAAAATTCTATCAAAATTATTTAGCCCTGGCTGGTGTTGCTGAGTGGTTAGAGCATTGGCCTGTGCACTGCAGGGTCAAGGGTTCGATTCCCAGTCATGAGCTCCATTCTTGGGTCGCAGGTTAGATCTCCAACCCCACTTGGGGCACCTGCAGAGGATAACCAATCCATGTGTCTCTCTCACATCTCTCTCTCTCTCTCTCTCTCGCTCTCTCTCTCTCTCTCTCTCTGTCTCTCTCTCTCTCTCTTTCTCTCTCTCTCCTCCAACCTTCCTCCCTCCCTTCCACTCTCTCTAAAAATCAATGGAAAAAATATCCTTGGGTGAGGATTAACAACAACAACAAAAAGAAAACCCCAACTCTCTTAAACATGTTCTTTGGTAATAGAAGGGGGAAGCAAGCAACATAATTTATGTCAAAGAAACTAGTGCTGTTTTCACCTGAAATTTTAAATCCAAAAGTGAAGAGAAAGTATTTTGAGATAAAATGCATTCAGTGGTGAGGGATATGAAGCATACGTGGGATTCTGCACTCCTTGAACGTGGATAGGAGTCATGCTGAATTCATTAAAAGGCCTTGGGCATCATCATCTTTATGGCATTAATGAATGAGTTGGCCATAAAAGAGTTAACTATTGAACCTCCAGAGTGAAAATTTTTTTGATGTAGCTTGTTTCTAATTATTATACTTGATTACATTTCTCATCTAAAAATAAAAAGGCCATTTTCTAAAATTTTCCTAAATGTCACTTATTTTTCTAATATGGACTGGGCTGAATGTTTAATGTATAAGGAGGACAAGCTTTCTTAAAAATCATGAGTTTTCTATTTCATAAGTTTTAAATATTTGATTTAATTCCCTAAAATATTCCTAGAACTTTCATACCTGAAATTGTTGTTATTATGGGAAACGAATCTTGATATTAGTTCTCGTCAATTTTATTGTACTCCGCTCAATTTCGGACATTGTTTCAAAGTTCTACTTTGAAAAAAAATTAAGTAAATTCCATAAAGTTAACAAACAAGTACCTCTAAGAGCCACTAGATGGCAACCCTATGATACCAAAAATTACTATATTCAGGACAGGTTTTCTGCACAAAGGAATAAAAGATGATATATTACCACTTTTACCCAATTTCCCTTTTTTGTATCCAGATAAAGAAAATAGATTGTGAACAACTCGAATAACACAATATGAACTGTATGACTTAAACTTCAAAGAAGTTAAACAGGTGCTCAAATCTATATGCTATGTAAACCGAACCAAATGTGTTTCTACTAGAAACATTAGATTTTCCTCAGAAGGAAAAGATTCTCCTTTCATATCTTATTATCAATATGAAGAACAGAATAAATCCATAGTAACAGATAATAATGACATTTGGTCAAATACTCCCCTAAGAAAAACTAAGCACTCTAATGAAAAATAATGAACTAGAATAAAAGTTTAGGCCCAAATATAACCTAACAATAATTAAATGAGCAAAAGTATTCACCATCATCATAATTAATAGTATTTATAAGAAATATATAGTTTCCAGTTGAAAACTTTACTTTAAAACTATAACAATTTGGCATAATTTAGAGAAAATCTGTGAATCAATATGTAGATATTTTACTGAGAGCAAAAATAACATCTGGATCAATCACATTTTCATGAATTAAAAAGAAAATAGTGCCATATAAATAGTAAAATAGGTTTTAGAGTTTCAATGATAATATCAGAACTACCCAAGTTTTTGGTGTCCTATGCCTATAGAGACATGATATTTAATAACTATTAGCTTAGCCAAAAACTGGTATATAATCTATCTTGATACTCTGAATATATATAACCACTTGATTTTTATGCCATGTTATTTTCCATTGTTAACGCATGAGCTTCTGTTGGTAACTGCTGTTTTGTTGATTTTAGATGGTCAGGTGTGGTTATAATTAAAAAACAAAGCACATCTGCAGGGTATTTTGACAGGTGACTGTCACTTATCATTGTCATGCTCAACAATAGTCTCTATGTACAGAGACAAGAAACCTGGCAAACTAAGCCTCCAGCTCGAAATCTGCTGTTTGACCTTGGCACAACCATTCAATGTCTCATGGTCTCAGTATCTGCAGGATCAGAGAGATCTACATGTGATTTCTTGAGCTGCTAAGTTTTTATCGTCTCTCTGTTGCACACCTCCTCCCCCTTTTTTGTTTTGTCTTGTTGTTGTTTTTGCCTGAAATTCTTCACCTCCTTTCCTACTCTCCTCCCAGTTACCTGGCAATTGCCCACTTTCTTCCTTAATCCTTCCATGACCAAACTTTTGTTAGTATCATCTTAGCTTAGTATCATCATAGGCCCGTGCCTATGTCCATCATATTGCTTTCTGACTATATTTTATTTAACTCCTTATACGTTTGACATTATGCCTCACTAGAATGCAGACTTCTTGATGTGTCTTATATATTCTTTTATACCCAGTACCTTGCACGGTGTCTGGAATACAGAAAACACTCTATAAACAATTGTTGAATCAATGAATGGCATAATCCTATATAATAAAAGCCTAATATGCTGTGTCCGACTGTTTGTTCCACTGTTCAACTAGTCGCTCTGATGTGCACTGACCACTAGAGGGCAGATGCTCTGACCGATAGGTTAGCTTGTTGCTGGGGTCCAGCCAAGGGGGACTGGACGAAATGGACTGGACACTCCCTGGAGTCCTCCCGCAGTTCCTCCCCGGCCTCTAAAATATTTCTTCTAATTAATTTCCTTTCAATGTGCATAAGTCTGTGCACCGGGCCTCTAGTGAACTAATAAATGAATATATCCCAACCTCTTTAGGTATTTAAATAAAGAAAGCGATGAAATACAATAAGAAAAACTCAGGATAAGATTCTGATTATCAAAACTTCTTCAGGGGAAAATATCAAAAGAAAAAACTATTAGGTATTTATATGAGTTAGAGTTTTTCCTTGAATTTTTGCTCCTCAAGAGGCCTTGTTATTTAATTATTTTAATTCATGAATATAAGGATTCTATTTTCTTCTATTACTTGTCCCCAACACTTTCAGCCCCCAAAAAACTGTCTACGCTAAATTATTTATATGAAAAAATGATACAGCTATCGACTCCTGGCAATATATAGAAACAATTCCACTGTAAATAATTATAAGTTGAAATGCAAAATTAAAATACTTTTGTATATAATACTTTTTAAATAATACAAGCTCTATTTGAAGGGTTAGTTAAGAGTACTGCATTGCCTTAATATTTTATGGAACTTTCCACTTGCTTTGTTCATGGACTTTTTAAATCAGCCAATCGGAGACTTTACTCACCATATTAAAAATATCGATCTCAATTGTTTAGTGAGAAAAATTCACGGTAGTTTCTCATGCCCTCTTTATCTTCTTACGGTTTACTTAAGCATTTCTTCTATTTATGCTGTAAATGTCTCCAAATCTAATGTGAAATACATTTGCCTCATGGAAAGCAGACGGTTAAAGACTGATTTAACTGCCTCATTTTATAACTGAACTATATAATTTTGTTAGAAAATTATTCTACTTTAGATGCATTATTTTGCAGAATGACTATGACATGTGTAACTGCAAACAGAAACAAAACACACTCGGAAGATAAATACGGGTAAAAATGATCCACATAATCCATCATCCCAGTTCCCCCTCAATTTGCTTAGAATGCTGAAACGGGAAGAATGTGTTGTGTTTTGTTCTTCGTTATGTAGTTGCTGTGCGGGCTTTTTGTTTGTGTTGCTTTGGCAGGTCACCAGCACTAGCTATCAGTGTTAGGAAGGTGGCTCCTGAGGCCTGAATGAAGAAGGAAGATGTTCTGAGCCTCTTTATTGGCATCTGCCGGCACCCAAGGCAGTACCCTGAGATTTCTTGGTGGCAAACCGGTGAGATCGATACTGACATGGTCAAACGAGATTCCTAAGAGAGAGGATGTCAATGGGGAATTGAAGGGTGGAACTTCTTTTCTCTAACTTTTTATTTTGTTTTGAAGAAACCTTAAGCAAAGTATTCAAATAGTTCCTTGGGGACTCATGGTTATGGCCAGAAGCAACAGTGAGCATGTGGATAACTGGCATTCTGCCAGATCTGAGAGCAGCCGTCTGTGATAAGAAATTACAGATATTCTTTAGGGATGGAGACATGGTAAGGGAGCAACTTTAAGTCTAAGTTTCTATAAAGTTGCAATGAATTCAAGACACAAGCCAGCACGTTCACTTGTTACAATTATAGAGGCTGTAATTATGAAGACATATTTTACCTTCATTTATTTTTTAAATTTATTTTTCTATATTATTAAGTTATATTTTGTGGGAAGAGATCCATTTATAACTCTGCTCAATTATATTTAAAATAAACATTTATTGATTAAAAAGGTCTTCATGATATTAAGAGCTTGAAATAATCAGTTAATTTTTCCCTGCATGTATTCCAACTCCTTTTCATTCAATCAACATCTACCTTTAATTAACAGAATTTGTAATGAGGAGACATATTCACAAAAGTCTCATTATTACAGATAATAATGAAGAAAATTTCAGTGGCTGTAAACTTTTGTAGATTTATTTCCTGAAAATATTAATACAGGACAAAAAAAACATAAAAAGAAAATTTTAGTGAGTGTGAAATATCTTATTGGTGGTTACTTGTTGAAATAATTTTTAGCAAGTCTTTAATTTAAGGAGTATCTTAAAAATAGCCCAACCCCAAAGCTCATACTTTCAAAGCAAAGTGGTGTTAAAAGGTACAGGGCAAATTAAAGTGGTCTATCCCCCTGAAACTAGTAACATGTAACTTGAATGTTAGTACACATCAGGTGTAGTAGGTACTAAGTTATGCCTGGAACTGACAATACAAATCTGGCTCAGAATGAAATGCATTAAAAACATGGTAATAGAATGCACAAGGCAAAATATAAGGGAAATCATAAAGTTACCATAGATGTTATCAACATAAAAAGGAGGCTATTGCAACAATGCATCATATATCATTGATTAAAAGAGTCAGCTATTATCTTTCCTTCTGGCCAAAATAACATATAACATACAGAAAATGTCTCCTGAATTTTAATATTGTGAGTTACCAAACCTACCAATTTAGTAGCAAGTAAAATACTAAGTATCTTTGGATGATTTGAAAGGTATAGGCAAGTGATGTAGCAATTCATTTACTAAATATTCATTGTTTCAACAATCTTTTACAAACCAGGTTCTACTGTCTTGTATACTTAAAACTACTTTAAGTATAATATTAGTAATCACAGTAAGGGATAAATGTGGTTAAACATTTAGAAATATTACTCCTAGGATATGAACTTATATGCCACCAAAATAAATTATATTAATACTGAGTGACTTTTGATGAGTAACCCTAATTAATAGATTTCATTTTTCATTTTGATCGGTTTCTGAACATACAGAACATAGCTCAATAAGGAGCTTGTTTTACTCTTTAACTTCTGTTTCACATAGAATCATTACAAGTTATTAACATTTTACTAATAAATTACAAGTTTAATGAAAATGTATTTGTTAACTTGTTTCACCCAGCAAATAATCTTCATTCTATATTCAATTTTACAGTAAGATTTTACTCTATGTCAATGGAATCTAAGGTAAGCGAAATAAAAAATGTATCTAAAGTTAAGAAATTATAAGAATGTCTCTGATTTGCAAGCACATTTTTTTCGTTGAGAGCCCTGGTAGTTTTATGAGTTTTGTTACAAATTCAAGTTGTTGTGTTTTCTTTTTTTTCTTATCATGAAAGTATATCTTAATGTGAGCAGGCATTATATGTTAAGTTTGACCTGTGACTAACAAAGAAACAAAGAAGGATCAATGGTCTCAAGATGGTCATCGTTTTTGCTGGCGTCTCGTCCTAACCCATCAGCAGAGAACATGTGTGGTCAGAAAATACCACATGAATGCATTCTTTCCCTGTCAGAGTAAGCTACCTTGAGCTTGCCAAATTCCAACGCAGGTAGCTCCATTTTTTTTCCCAGCCCAAATTCCTGCTGCTTTTTCAATTAGGTAAGTTATTTCTACTTCCTCTCTTTTTAAAGAGTTGCTGGCTGACATAGGTTATCAGGTTTCCATCCCAGTGGCTGCTGCATTTCCACAGTGAGTGAATGATCTCTCAGAGGTACTTTGGGATGAAAGCTAGTGGATAAAATGTGAAGAATTATATTTTTATTTCTTCTCTTTGGAGGGATTATTCTATAACGTTCGTGTTTAGCTTGGAGGGCCCTTTTGATTTGATTTCTCTTCTGAATAAGTGAAACAGCCACCCAGACGGTAAGCATTTCACATTTCAGCAGAGTGTAATTCGATTTGGAAGTTCCATGAAACTCACTTGGAAAAGTCTCTGCAGTAATATTTCCCCTCTTTAAAAAATTCGGTTTTAAATTTCTTGTTTCACGCATAAACAAGCTCCAGGGAGTCTGAATGGCGAGTGGCAAGGTGGGAAAAGAAATTACTTTGAACAATTTAAATAAATCATTAAAAACAAATGATGTTCTAATCTTTTGAGGATTTCACTATACAATTGCTGTGTAACTTTTTTAAAAAAATTCTTTTATTAAGTTATTACATATGTGTCCTTATCCCCACGTTACCCCCTGTCTAACTTTTAACTTTCAATACCATTTGTAACATTCTTATAAGTAATATCCTAAAATTTATTTTGTTTGTTCGCTTCTTTAGGAACCCCAGTGAGTGTTCCATTCAGTCAATATTTATAGGAGGTCTTTTCTGTACAAGATATTGTATGATAAAAGAAATGTGATAGTCTCATTCAGACATTCAAATCTTAAATAGCTGCAGCTAAAACATTAGGAAAAGTTGTATGAGTCTATCAAATGCATGTAAATTAATTATATGCTGCTAATCTACTAGGAATTTCTCATATTTATGGATCTGACATTCTCATTCCTATGGTTTTGATTCCTACTAAGTCTGAATTGATGTAGGCAATACTATTCCCATACTAAAAACCTCCCTTCTTCAATATCCTGTTTACTTACACATACCACACAAGCACACACACACGCAGAGGTTAACAGAGGAACTCAATATATCTTAAAAATGTTTTCTTTACAATTTTATATTCTTTAAAAAATCACATCTCTTTATTGAAGCCCCCAATGAACTTAATTATTATGTGAAATCTCATCTTACAGCTCTTTCAAATTGTGAAGCTGGAATAAATGAAACTTTCCCTATTAATTAAGGCTAACATAAGATGGAGAAATGTAAGAAGTGATATATAAAGCCCATCAAAATCAATTGTCTGGGATAAGTTCAGGCAACACAAAGTCTGTAGAATGCACAGAGACATCTATATCAGCTCTAAATCAAGCATAACATATTTTGATTAATCATCAGTGTGGGGGGGGTATTCAGTTTTAACATTTATTTCAAACAGGAAGTCTCTGCATATTTTTTATACATTCTCATTTTCTGAAAATAGGCTGGCCTTACATTAGCATGTAATTCTAAGTGTTGCAAATGACATAATAGGAATTTGTACATCGTTCTATACCTACGTCAGAACCTCTCAACACTGAAAATCAGAATGATCCCTAATAGCACCTATGTTACATGTCAGGGACCACCCTCTTCAGTCTTACAATTGGGAACTCATCCATCTGTCTGTACCATCATAGTGCTGCAGTTTTTAAGAAGTGTGCCACTTTAAACCCCAAATAGTATAAGAGAAAAAAAATAGTATTGTGCTGTGTCTTAGTAAGGTTCTTCATCGAATTAAATTGAATCAAACTGAAATCTACAGACATGGCCAGCTCATTCCATTATTCCAATGTGGACATTTAGTGGTCATTTGAGCTGGTTGACTTCTATTGTTTACACTCTAGATTAACAGGAATTTTTATAAATAACTTTGAAGTTTTCAATTAGGATGACTTTCTCTTGAATTCTACTGAAACAGAGGAAAGCACCAAGAAAAGACTATTAAAAGTTCCCATAAAATCATGGAAAAACTAAAATATAAAGAATTAACATAAGTTAAAATAGTTTATCTAGCTAAATTTTTATAAAATATATAAAAATTCAATTCATATAATTGAATTTTGAACAATGCATGGTACAATACAAAATATCTTATATCAGGTGTTAAGTGACAATTTGTGTTTTCAGAATGAGACTCCCATACTTCAAAGCTGTTGCACTTATTTTTACAGTCAAATTAGCTCAAGTTAGCATGACTTGAAATTTAATATCATCCCTCCCAGCACAAACAGATAGATATGACAAAGCAACATGCACAAGGAAATACCAAAAGAATACAACTGAAGTTTCAAAATTGATAAGATTAGCATCTGACGTCTGCTGCAGCAATAGTTACCAATTAACGTGGAAATGAAGGAGGAGTTGGGATCGAAAGGACACCTGCCCCTTCCTCTCTCAGACCTGTGTGATTCCAGGTGAAACAGGGGATCCTGAAAGAAAACCAAAAACACCAACTTTAATAAGAATTGCTTCAATAAACATATTAACCTTAATTATTTACAAAGCAGGTACTGTAAATAGGGCAGTGGACAGTAACATCAAGTTATTTAGGAACAAACTTTATAAATAAATGCATGGGTTTTGCAGTCATATATGGGTTTTCTCACTCCTCCTAAAAAGTATGCAGATGATGAAATGAATGAAATTAGTAGTTTTTATCACTTGATCAGACAGTATTAGTTATTCTGAGATGTGTCAGTAGAATATTCCAAAGGAATGAAAACCTGCTGAAGAAAGGTCACTAAAAAGAAGATTCAGTGATAAACATGGAAATGGGCTTTTGTTCCACAAGACCATTATTGATTTTTTTTCAAATAGTCTGTAAAGGAAGTTAATAAAAATTTCCATCAATAATCTGAAATATTTATTTACAATCATTTTTATTCTTCATCACATATTCTTTGTATAGACATCTAAAACTTAATAATTTAGAGAATGATTACTGCATAATTGTTTGAATATATCACTGTAAATAAATGTCACACTATGAGCAATATTTCAGTCTGGCTTTACACAAATGAGGTATTGAAATCAATAGTTTGATGAAAAACTACTACTTTATTGGTTCCTATTGCAAGCACATAACCACAGAAATTTTCTTGGAATGTTCTCAGATTTCAAAATTTTCAGTAGAAGATTTTTTTATAGTTACTCTCCATTCATTGTGCTATAGATGGTTTGGATAAAAGAAATTCAGCTTGGGAAAGTGACAATAACATTTATTATTGAAAATCTGGTAGGAAAAAATTACAGTTGACCCTTGAAAAACATGGGGTTTGGGGCCTCCATGCAGTTGAAAATCTCCATAGAACTATAGTCAGTCCTCTGCATCCACAGATTCCCAACCACAGGTCGAAAATACAGTTGGTGCTTGATTTTTAAAAGAAATCCAGGTATAGGTGGGCCCGTGCAGTTCAAGCCTGGGCTACTCAAGGGCTAATGGCACTTTGCAATAGAATATTGGTGATCCTGCCCATTGTGGCATAGAGGAGTAGCCTTTCCCATAAGTGAATCATGAACCTATAAACAATCCTAGATTCCTGAGTAACCTCCGGGAATTGCACGCACTTCTCACAAACTTGATCTTTCCTAGCCACCCCAATTACCTCACTTTATTGTTTCTATCCTTATGTCGCCGTTCTTACTGGACATGCTTTCCTCTTTCTCTCGATGATATCTGCCTTTCCAAAGCCTTTCTGGTAAATGCAGCGTTCACCTGACCCCTGTAACCTCCAGACATATCCTTGGAATTGAACCACAGCCTATAGAACAGATATGTCCTCTTGACCCAGAGTGTGACTAAACTGATATTTTAAGCAAAAAACAAGTGTTACCTATTTAGACACTTTACATAAATTAGTAGAGTGCATGAATCCTAATAAATCATTTGAGCCATTTTTGAGTTCACTTCCATACAGATAAAAATGTGTAATGACATGACAAGAAAACGTTTGTTCAAATGAGATATAATTATTGGCCTACCCAGCTAATACCTATGCGGAAGGGCTTTCATTAAATTTGGGAAACAGATCCATAGCATTACACAGAGGAGGAAGGATCAAGTCTAGGAATATAACAATTGCTTGTCACTGTCACTATATAAACATTTGGAAAAATAAATAAGGTATACATATGTTCTAATATAGTTAAATGTCCAAATGCTTGGATATAAAGCTGTTTAAGGGATATACTGAACATCTTTTTTTTTTTGAGCTTTTGTTGCATTATTTTAGAACAGAGGCTTTCTTTACCTCATTAAGCTGCATATGACAGAAAGACACACTGATCCAATTCACCTTAATTCCTTAGGACTCAATAGATTATTTCTGCAACTTTATTCAACTGTGGTGTGAAAATTGTTAAAAAGAAGTACAAAGAAAATATTTACCATACGGAGTAGTACTGATACTATGATGGAAAGCAGGCAAATTCCAAACTTTTATTGCTTTATTTTGCATAGATCAAGATAACTTCGAAATTAACTACAAATTCAAATCTAAAGTTTCTCACATTATTTTGAAAGTTCAATGTGGTCTTAAATGCAGTATATAATTTAGTGCACAATCCAACAAAACACTAAAATGCGAGTAATATAATTTTCTTCCATGAAGTGGGATTTAGCAAACCAAACCAACCAGAAAACCTGAGGCATGATGACACTGTCAGTGACCCCAAAGGAATCGAGTTTATGGTTCAAGTACTGTGTAATGTTGGTGTTTAACCCTATTGAGAATGTTGGTCACGACTTACACTGGCTTCCCATTATCTGTGTTTTAACAGCTGGAATTTCTGCCTGAGTTATGTGGCTTAAATTTACAAGACATCACTAGCATTAACAGCGTGGGCTGTACTTTTTGTTTCGGTGTGATATGGAGACGTTTTTCAATAGATCCTCCTGTGCTTGAGAGAAAGCAGGACATCTAGGTTACAAATGTGCACAGACACATGTGCTTTTCAGAAAAAAATGTTTGTAAAGAATAAATGGCATATCTTCCCGGGAGAATTTTCCCCTTTAGGCCTTGAGGAAAGTCCTCAGAACTCAGCAAGCCTATTGTAAGTAATTTTCCATAGGTGTGAGTCCCTGTATGTCAGGTGTTAAATACCAGTTAAACAAAATGAGAATTTCCCATCTGTAGGATGTCAAAAGTACATTAGAGCATTCCAAATACTAAAAAACAAACAATCACCTATTATATTAGCTATTTCTAATGATTAGAGAAAAAGTAAAATACACAAGGCTCATACACATATATCTGTCAACAATGAAAACAAAACAAAGATGCAGTTTTGGTACATAAATGTCTAGAATAAATAACCATAATATGCACTTTATTTATTATTATTCTTTTTAATCCTCACCCGAGGATATTTTTCCATTGATTTTTAGAAAAAGTAGAAGAGAGAGGGAAAGACAGAGAAAAACATTGATGTGAGAGAAACACATTGATTGGTTGCCTCCTACACAAACTCCAACCAGGGCCTGGGCAGAGGAGGAGCCTGCAACAAAGCTACCTGCCCTTGACTGGAATCAAACCCAGGACCCTTCTGTTTGCAGGCCGACATTCTATCCACTGATCCAAACTGGCTACGGCCATAATATGCGCTTTAATTCTCAATTGAATAGCTATTTAATAATCTGTATCACAATTAAATTTTGAATATGATTTGTTTCTTTTTTTATTGTCTAAAGTTTTACATATGTCTCCTTTTTCCTTACCATTTGTTTTATATTTCACTTTTTTATGGTAAGCAATAAAAACATTTATTAAAAAATATCTGAAACACATCATAAACACTGAATAAACAAAGAGGGGAAAAGTACAAAAAGGGGATAAAGTTGTTAGTAATCGTTTTGCATTTTAATTTCTTTTGTTTTCACATTTTTTTCTCTAAAAATAATACACTTTATTTTTTAATGCTTTAAAATTTAGAAAGCACTCTTGATGAGTCCCACCATCCAATCAAAACTCAGTAGCACAATCTGATAGACTTTCTTTAAAAGTTCAATACATGATAATACCCACAGTTCTTTAACTACATTGTCCCTTTGGGAAAAGTGAATTCAATCTTCCTATGCTCTACAACACTAACTCCTACTTAATGAGAAAATGATGTTGAAAAATTATTTTACAGATATTCTCCAAGACTCCTCCAGGCAAAACTTCTCTCATGGACTATGCTATGTATCTTTTCTGCATTATCTCCCACTGCATTGTGATTATGTGCATATGAATAATTCAACAAACATTCAAGAAGCCTATATGTGCTCAGTATTCAGTCAATATTGAATTTAAGAAGCATGATCCATACGACTTCATTTAAACCCCATAAAAATTAAGCAAAGAAGCCTTTCTAATTGCTAATTTAACAAATAGCAAAGTCAAAATGAACAGGTCACTAAAAATAATATATAGCAGTTTAAGTTTTTTCATTAATCAACCTATTAACTATACTTCAATATCTAGTAACTAAATTTTAAGAGTTGAATTAGACAAATACATTATTTCAATGGCAGAAATAAAATTAGGCCTTTGGTACTATTTTCTCTTAAACTGGTAAAAAGTTAAAGGAAGAAAAACTAGGACAATGAGAATAGGAATAGTAATAAGAATTAGAATAAGAGGCAAGATGTTTTACAAAGAGAGTTAATCCAAAATGGAGATAAGAAAGGTTCAGATTTGATCTTAGTTAAATGCCATAACTAACCTCTTTCAACCTCAATTTCATGACTTATAACAAAGAAGAAATAATATTTTTATGCTGATATCTCCTATGACTATTGTGAGAATCATAGAAAGAATTGAAGATTAAAGGCCATTGAAAAACTACAAGAACTAGAAAATTTGAATATGAGACATAACCATATATGAAAAGAAAACTGATCTTTTAAAAATCCAGGGATTTGAAACTGGGTTTCACATAAAACCCAATGGTGCATAACATTGATTTCATTCAACATTTTGTTTTTGTTGTTCTACAATTAACTTTAAAATCTTGCTCTATATTATAAGAAGCCAATATGGTATAAGAGTGTACATTGATATGGATAGAATTTCAAAGAACTATGGATAAATGGTGGATTATTCAATAAATGGGTGTTTGGACAACTGGAGTGCCATCTGTAAAAAAAAGTTTGATTGTTACCTCATGTCCTCTAACCCTGTAAACAAATTTCAGATCAATCAACAATTTAAACATAAGAAATAGGATTATACGAGGAATAGAAAAAGGTATAAAAGTTTTGTATATACTCCTGGGAAAAAGGCCTTTTAAAATCATAAATAAAATCCAGAAGACATAAAATAAAGAGTGATAAGTATTATGACAAAATTTTAAAGAAAAAATACTACAGGGAAAAACAAATTTTTTTCCACTCAAATAAAAAACAAGGCTTTCTTTTTTGCTTACTTTATAATGAACTCATACAAATCAATGAAAGACCACAAAATAAAATTTTTAAATGTTGTAAGGCCATAGATGTATAAAGTAAGATAGAAATATCTTTTCATTCTAGAAAACTATCAAAACTATTGGGGTTATATCACAAAGGTTAAGATGTCAACTTGAAGAAGTATCTACTTTCCAAGGAAGAGACAATTTCTTAATCACTAAGAACAATAACTGAAAGGGACCAAAATAAGCCTAAACAAGCCTAAGAATATGAACAGCTAAATGCTGGCAATATTATTTAGAAATATCCTTTAAGGCCATATTAGAAAATATCATATTATAATAAATATCTGGTTCTAAGATTAAGATATGTATTTTAATTATTTGAAAGATGAGCACACCCAATCTTCTTATAATTATAGCATGGATACTGATTTGATTCATTTACCTTATAATCATCAGTGTTTGATTTTGTAAAAAGTCAAGTTTAATGTGATAGAAAATTCATCACATATAGTCAATCCCTTTCTGGACTACCTAGTTATTCCAACTTTAAATTTACAACTCATAGTGAGACTAAAGCAACATTTCATAACAAATTACTCAAGATGCTTACTTGGAATCTCTTTACATAAACAAATGATACACTATTCAAAGAAGAAGTATATGAAAGAAGGCTGACAAAAATAAAGTTGTGCAGTGATTGGCATCACAGTCTAGATTTCATAATTTCAGTTCCTGGTTAATAAAATGCCAAAAATTTTAGTGAATTTAACTATGTATGCCTATTTTTTGAACAGTTGTGAACATGCTATCTAGTACAGATATTTTAGGGTGGATTTGTAGAACAAAAAGTGGTAGTAGTAAACACTTGTTCAATGTAAACTTCTGATTTCCTACATATACTGTATGATAAAATAACTGGCACAGATGTCCAATAAGCAGTTGAATTGAACTGTACCTGTTTCTTAGATAAAATATATGATATAGATATTTTATTTGTATATGTAATAATCTATATGTATGTAATAAAATTAAGCATTTAATATGTAAAATATTAAATGAGATATTAACATGAAATTATTTACTATTAAATTAATATTTAATATTAAAATATTAAATAGGAGAATGCTAGAAATAATGAACAAATATTTATGTATACTTTCAAAAATTTAACTGAAGAATGGAGGTCTTTAGACATTTACACATGGCAAGAAATGGACCATACTGACTCAAGTTAGCTTTATGATCTAGACTTCTCTTCTGTACTGCTTTTCCTGTCTACCTTCTCTGGGTTTGACTATTTTCACTGTTATTCTGACCACACACAATGAAACAAGAATCAAAATTCTTTTTTGAGGACAAAGCAGCTTTTTATAAAACTATGAATGTCTACTTTTCATGGGAAGGAAGTCACAGCGCCTCTTTAATATGCAGACAGCCTTCAGAGCTATCCCTCATTTCTGTGTCCTTGTTCCCTTTCACTTGGACACATCTGAAAACTCAATTCTATGAGTGTTCTTACTACTGACTGAGTCATACATGATCACAAAGGATCACAGTCCTGTGTGAGAAAGTAAAGAACTGCTGGTAAAAGGAAAAATAAATCCACCATCTGCACAGTAAGAACTGGACAGCTGCAAGGGAAAGGACACTTTTTGTAACAAATGATTTGCCATTCCACCCTGGCTGGGACCATACAGCTCTTGGAGTTAAGTAGTATCAACAGAGGCAATTATGGAAAATAGGGTGACGGTACAATGTCTTTCATGGTTATCAGAGGAGTCTGGGCTATGTGATTCCCGGCTTTTTCTCATGGAAAGAGTAAATATGCTTATAAAGAAATGTATCCACACTGTAGTAACCTATGTAGTTAGAGATGAGTATTCCAAAATTATTTTCCAAGCTGATAATAATTAAACCCTTTCTGATTTTATATTTGCCAGTCTAATCTGCTGGATACTTGAAATGGGAAACCCCGCCCCCTGACCTGGTCCTCAGTATGACAGTGTGTGCTCCACCCTTCTTCTTGCATCTCAGTCCTCCCTTTATCAAACCACAAAAATTAGCTCATTACACAAAAGTAAAAAGGGATGCGCGCATATCTTAGCATGTTTTTGTATGATTATTCTGGAGGCTCATGCCTGTACATATAGAATAAGTTAGAACTATAATAAAATGAAGAGACAACCAGCATGTTTGACGAAGACCACATGACCAAAGACAGCAGAATGCAGAATAAACAGTACCTAACATAAGCTCCGTATGACATCATTTCAGTGTGCACTTCAATTCAGTGTACGCTGTAGTCCTGTGTGAACAGCGCTGTGTTAGATGCTGCAAAGGTAATAATTCATTTCTGAAGAGCACTTAACAAGCTACACAACAGTTACCCAAATGTTCTTATTGTTTATGAAAAATCTTTAAGTTATGTATTTAAAGGTAGCGATGCTCCAAAAAACATCACAGGACAGGAATTGTGTCTTCTGGGCTCCAGGTAGGGAAATACAATTAGTATAATGAGTACCTCAATGTGAAACGTCTCATAATGAGCTACACACAACGAGGAGAATAGGAAATTAGAACCTAATTCAATTTTTGGGGGTAGAATGGTCTGGGTTGAGAGAGACAATGGTGATATTCTGGGATGTTTTTCTTAAGGAAACCAAAAATCAGTGGATTGAGCTTTATATCAGGAACACTACGTCTCAAGTATTGTGCTAGAAACATTATTTAGTTGTTTATTTATTTTTACTACAACCTCATGAGACAGATAATTTTATCCTCACTTTACAAGTAAAGTTTCCGAAGCTCAGCAATATTAAACTTAGCCAGAGTCACACAGCTAGCAACGGGAAGATCTAATGCCAGTTTCTTACCCACTCTCCTATAAGAGGGCATTTCAGAAGTAGAACAAAACATTTCTTTCAAGGCTTAGATGAAGGGCTGGGGAAAAAAGAAGTGAGTAGCTCTGACTGACTACAACCAGACCTGTACAGGGGAAGGTTAATAAGCGGGAGGGAGAGAAGACTGAGGAAGTACATTACAGCCAGTCTGTGAAGGACACCGGCTTTCGGAGATAAGGCATTTAGGCTTCTTTCAGTCGATGTGCAGGGGTAAATCATGAATGCTTTAAAAAGGCCTATTGTTTCACAAGGTTCATTTGACAGCAGAGACATAGCTGGACTGAAGAGCAATGAACACTGGAAGGAAGCTAGTGGCGGTACTCAGGGATAACAATGGTTCTGGCAGGAGGAACAGAGCGGGAATGGATTGGAAAGTTAATTTAAAGATACAGCTGAAAGGATTTCGCCACCGACTCAACTTAGAGAAAAGCTAGGTTGCGGTAAGGAGCACAGTAAAAAGGAATGAGAGGAAAGGTGCTTAAGGAAACATGATACATTTCATTAAGAATGCGTTTGACTAACAAATTTGGATACTTTTTAAATGACAGGGAATACCAGAAAGGCAATATAGGAGATAAAAAAAAATGTTAGGACTAGGAATTCAGATTTGTGAAAGGACATGTGATGGCAATAGTTGATGCCAATGGAGAAGATAAAGAAATCAGATGATGACAACGCTGCTGCTGGTGGTGATGCTGATAGCTGACAATTATATAACTTTTACTATTTACCAGGAACTACTGTGGGTGCTTTACTGATACGAATCCAATCCTCGCAACACCCTTATACACGAAGTACTGGAACAAGCTCAAGCAGGAAGAGGACTGACTTGCTCTACATTACACAGTCAGGAGGAGATTGGGATTAAGCCTACAGGTGTGGAATTATTATGGATAGTAGAAAGATAGAGATATACATAGATGTAGATGTTTATCTATGAACCACTATCATCAGTTTAGGTTGTTTATTTCCAGAAAGAGAAAGGTCTAAAAGACACAATCCAAAGTGCTAGTGGTAATTTAGTCTGGGGAAGGGACTGAAGTTGGGAAAAAATTGTCTCTGTATTTTGAATTCCTTACAAAGAAGAAGGCAATGACTTGTATGACTGCAAATGACTGAAATAATATCATTATTTACATATTAAGTCAATATATCATTAAAGAGGAAAATGTAGACTATATAAATATAAACGCTGAGAATAATGATTTTTCATAATCCTACTATTAAGGGACAACCACTGTTGAAGCTATATTTCCTTCCAGTCTTTGTAACATTTTTGATATCTTATTTCATAGAGCTTATGTTGAGTTTTACTTGGGTGTCAAAAAAATCTTACATTCTTTCTCCATTTCTTTTAAAAATACATTTTAATCCCCAGTGCTCTGATATTTTAGCTACAGAAACTTTTCTTTAGCCCTGAACAATCGCTGATTTTTATGTAGATGTCACTGTAGTGGTGTCCATCAGCTGGTTTTTGTCTTGAAACAAGTTAAGTATTCTCCACTTAACTATCGCAGTGTCCCCTTGATTCCTATCACTTTTGTCCTGTCACATATTTAGCTGATGCAAAATGTGTATGATCTCAAACGGGATTTGGTCACGTGAGGGGAGAGAAATGGGGTCCTACAGAAAGTCCTGAAAGAAAACACCAGTAACGCAGGTTTTGTTTACTTTTCTTCTTTCTTCTTGTGTTTGCCAAAGCTGCTACACTGGGGTTCAGTTTCTTGTATGCCTTTGTTTGTTTTATAGCCTTTTTTGCACGCAACTTTATGTTTCGGCCGGCCTCTATATCATGTAAGTAGCGCGTTGTCATTACTCGCCAGATGTTCCTGGCAAGGTCCTGAGAATCTGCCAGGAACTTCTCTGCAGTGTGCAGGATCATCAAGCAGTGCTATTTGATCCTAAGCACCTTTTTCCAATCTGGTGGCATCTTAGCTGACAAAATGGCCTTGGACTTCCTCGCATTTGGTAGCCCTCTCCTCCTTAGCAGCATACGCTGATACAAGTTTTCACTTTGGTAAAATCCTTTCAGTAATTTCAATAGAAAATCAGCGAGTAGTTGGTTCTTAAGAGGGAGAGGGAATACATTATTATCTGTATAAATCTGGATCCAATCAAGAGACAAATTACCCTACAGTGAGTTAAACAGGGGCCACTGAATACAAACAAAGTGATGATAGGAGAGCAAGTATAAGGATGAACTGGAGCTGAGGAAGGACTGACTGGGAGGGAGATGCAGGTCTCACTGAAGGATGTGTGCTGCCCGCCACTGAATGGTGGAGAAGCTCGTGGTGTTGCCCAGTCAGAGCTAGTGCCCTGTCCCCAGGCCAGCGGGACGACCCTGGGCACACACAGGAAGTCCCCGTGCACAGGGCAGCAGGGGAAACTTGGAGTTGACTAGGCCTCCCTCTGGAGACCGCAGCCTGCTGGTAAGGTGTCACGGGTGGGTGGCTCACTGGATGGCCAGCCCCACAGCCCGCAGCCTGTGCATGGGGAGAGGAAAGGGTGCGAGGAAGCAGCAAACTGCACGGTCTGGGGGACAGTACATCCCATATGCCCTCGGGCTCCTGTGCTGCCGCTGACCAAATGGAAAGCAGCAGCCAGATGCTAGAGGGGTTTGGTCCAGCAGGCACCTCACCCTGAAGAACACCACGGGGGCTGAACAGGGTAGTGGTGTTCCTCCTCATGGAGGAAGGGTACTGGATTAAGGAAGGAAGCAAAACTAGAAGCAGGCCCCAAAGGCTGGACTACAGTTTATAGACAAAAACCCAAATTAAGAGCCTTTTGAGGGCCCACTTAGGATAGAAAAAGTATGCAAGGTGAAGGTATCATCACACCAAAAAAAGTGCTGATATAAACTGGCATAGGTCATAGCAGAGCCATAAAAAACAGACTAGCTGCTGCCTTCTCCGATTTAGCCCCATTACTATGTACCAGTCCTTAGAATAAAGAAGGCTTGCTAATTCCAGCTAAAAAAAAGTTTACTTAGACAGCCTCGGGTAGAAATAGTCTACAATTGATGCCAACTGAGGTTCAGGAAGATTCCTGGAACTGAAATCAAAGCAGTTCACTATAGAGATTATATAAGAGGTAAAAATCTAAATGATGATTAAGAACTTAGTAGTAGAAAAGGAGAAACAGTCAAAAATAATTAGTCCAGAAGCTGGAAATGTATATATATATATATATATATATATATATATATATATATATATATATTTATATAGACTTATACATATGCATATGCAGGTATATATGTGATCTTGAGTTATCAATAAACATTGATAAAAATATTCAAATAAGTTTAATGTTTAATCATACCTAATTTTGAATTTAAAAAGTCAACCCAACACTAGATTCTTTTCAGAAACATCTTTTACAGACTCATTTAAATTCAGAAAATAGATGAAGATCTGGCAGATAGTATGTTATAAATAATTAGGTTAAGTAAAATGATGGGCCCTAGCCAGTTTAGCTCCGCATCAGCCCACAGACTGAAGGGTCCCAGGTTCAATTCCGGTCAAGGGCATGTACCTCCGTTGCAGGCTGGATCCCTGGCCCCAAGTCAGGACACATGCGAGAGGCAACCAATTGATGTGTCTCTCTCACATGATGTTTCTCTCTGTGTGTCTCTCCCCCTCCCTTTCAGTCTCTCTAAAATTCAGGGGGAAATATTCTCAGGTGACCATAAAAAAAAAAAAAAAAGATGAGCCTGTTTACATGTGCTCATTATATCTTTTTAGTGAATGATTTCAGTGACTACCATCAGGATTATGTTGGGCCATGATGAAACAGAAATAGAAATGGCAGTCTCTTCCCTAGAAACACTCCGGTATTCATATAGAAATTATAATTCATAATTAAAGTTTGTTTTTAAGTATGATGAAAATGCAAAGAGAAAGTAATTAACTTCACCAGGTGGCAGCTGAGATAAGCACACAGAGGAGATGATATATGAGCTCAGTCTTGAAAAAATGAGTTAGGATTTTTCAAGCAGAGAATACAGATGAGTTTGTTTTTTTGGGTGTGTGTGTGTGTGTGTGTGTGTGTGTGTGTGTTTTAAGTAAAAGATCAGTAAGAGCAAAGACATAAGCAAGTGAGAGAATACAGTATCTTGTGATTGCCTCCATGGTCTCTTAGAGTAAGGGGAATCATGAAGGTAGTGTAGAATCTACCTCCTCTTTTTTTTGTCAATCTGAATTTTTAAAAAATATATTTTATTGATTTGTTACAGAGAGGAAGGGAGAGAGATAGAGAGTCAGAAACATCGATGAGAGAGAAACATCGATCAGCTGCCTCCTGCACATCTCCTACTGGGGATGTGCCCGCAACCCAGGTACATGCCCTTGACCGGAATTGAACCTGGGACCCTTCAGTCCGCAGGCCGACGCTCTATCCACTGAGCCAAACCGGTTTCGGCTGTCAATCTGAATTTTAAGAATTTTATTATTAATGAAATTGTTTTCTTACGATGTCTCTAGGAAATTATTTTATGGATGATTTCGGATAGGTATAGGAAATACGAATGTAGAGTGCTAGATGGGGTGAAGACTACGGCTAAGATTTTTGAGCCAGCAAGTAGATAATAGAGAAAGCCACGTGAATCAATAAGAACATCAAGGAAAGCTGGCACTGTAGGGAAATTCACCAAGCAGAGAATTTCTGCATCACCAAAATTAAAGGGTTGGAAAGGCAGACTATTCAGAACTTTAAAACTATTTAAAACATAATGGTCCTAAAAACTAAAAGAGGACAGCTTCTATATAAAAACTATACCACCAAATGCTGCAGAGAAGTATCATTAGTTGAGGAGTTAAAGAGATACTTATTTGGCAACTAGACAGTCAAGAACAATAGTAATGGGAGCAGTTTTAGAAAAGTGATACCCTGCAGGGAAGAACAGTGAAAGTTGAGGAATTGGAAATGGCAAATACAGACTATGCTGTGAAAACATTTATAGGAAAATTCATGGGAAATTCTAGAGTTAGCAAAATAAGGAAGAAGCTTATAGAGCAAATAGAGGTGAGGCTAAATTTTCGTTTTGTAATTTTTATCTTTAGAATAAAGAAATCTAAACATTTTTGTGTGATGAAAGGAGATTAATCTAGTGAAGAAGAAAAGAGATGACAAAGGGCATAGATGGAATAAGTCATCTTGGAGACAAGAGTCCAGTGGTGTCTGTATCTGAGACAGTGAAAGAATAGCATCAAATACTTAAATTTAGAAGTAAAAAGAGGGAAGGCTGTGGGTTTTTACCTTATGTCCTCCATTTGCTTTTCTAATAGAAAGTCATTTCAAATGCTGAGAGTTAAGAACTAGGAACTCAACACTGGAGACAATATGGGGGAGAAAAGTTAACATTGAGTGTGCATTACTATGAACCAGTCCTTAGGGCATCTGCTTCCCCAGATAGCATATTTCAGAAAACCCACACAACTTTGGCAAGCTTTATATTATAATAGAGACTTAAGTTTACAGATGAGGAAACTGAAATCTAAAAATGTTAATAATTGACCCAAAGTCACACAGGTAGTGGGGAACAGAACCCATATTTGAAATTTCATCTGTCCAGTTTCAAAGCCTGTATACTTTTCACTACATTATTTTACCTTGGAAAATTGGAGGAGAGTTAACAGGGGACTAAAAATATGATTGACTACATGTAAGTGGCTAAATAACAATGGTGACAACCAACAACCCTTAATTGTCTCTAATTATAGGCAGTAGTTTGGGAGTAGCGATAGAGAAAGCAAAAGATTCAAATGAACCAGGGTTAGTAAATCGTAAAGGTGAATATACAAAGAAAAAAGTAGTTTGTAGTGGTGTTTTGTAAATATCACTGCAGTGAGGTCTCCATTATGTAAGGAAGGGAGTAAAATTTGGAGAGATGGATGAACTGAGAGAATAGGAAGATGTCTACAGACAGCTGAGGAGGATGATCAAGTTTAGAGAAAAGAGTGGAAGAATAGTGGAAGGCATAGATTAATTCAGAAGATGCCTGCATAGACACAATTATTACCATCACCATTAATTTCTTTATATGGCGCTTCATAGTTTATAAAATGCCCTAATGTATTCGTGCATATAATGGAAAGAATTTGGCCTTGGACAATGCAGCCCAAATTTGGCCACTTAGTGTACAGCTTTAAGAAGGAAAGTAACCTCTTTTAATTTTCCTCATTTGTTATATGAAAGCAATAATTCTTCCCTGTGGGAAGTTATGAGCATCAAAGCACATGGAATGTATTCAATATATGGTGTTATATTTATTAAGATTATTATTGAAATGATTTAATTCTTACAATAAGACTGTGAAGTATACACTATTACTTCATTGATATCGAATTTTAGATTTAGAAGATGCCTTCATCTCATTTTACAAATGAGAAAATGGGAGATTAGAGAGAAAAACAGACTTTCCTGAAGAGGTTGAATGATGATGAGGCTACAGCTTATTAATTGTGGTCCAAAATTTTATTCCAGAAATAAAACTGAATCTATATAGTGGTCAATATATATATATAGACTACCAAAATCTAACAAATGTTTCAGATATGTATAGACATATAAAACAATATTTAATATTTTAATCTTAGAAGAAGGAAGGCTATTGTTGGAGAAAATGGAAAGGTTGACACAGAAACTTCTTTTACTTGGAGTAATCCAAGTGTAAAAGAGAAAAGATATTAAAGAGAGAGAGAGATATCAGGGTATTTATATTCTCCAATGGCACTGAAGAGGCAGTGTAGAGAATGCTGAAGAAGAATGTAAAGTCAGTTATAAAAGGGGGCAAGGAGAGGGAACAACCAAAGTGCCTTGCCAAATTATATTCCCCCAATATCCTATATAATAAAAGCCTAATATGCTAAGTGTCCGGTCAACTGGTCAGCCATTCAACCAATCAAAGCGCAATATGCTAATGATATGCTAAGGCTGCTCAACTGCTCGCTATGACATACACTGACCACCAGGGAGCAGACAGTCAACTGGTCAACCAGTCACTATGATGTGAAGTAACCACCAGGAGGCAGACGTTCCAACTGGTAGGTTAGCTTGCTGCTGGGGTCTGGCTGATTGGGACTGAGCAAGACGGGCTGGACATGCCCTGGAGACCTCCTGTGGTCCCTGCAGAGCTGGCCAACCTCCTGCATCCCTCCCAGGCCCCGATCGTGCACTGGTGGGGTCCCTCAGCCTGGCCTGCACCCTCTTGCAATCCAGGACCCCTCGGGGCATGTCAGAAGGCCAGTTTCAGCCTGATCCTGCAGGCCAGGCCGAGGACCCCACTAGTGCACGAATTCATGCACCAGGCCTCTAGTTAGGATAATAAAAGGACTTCATTCTGCTTGAATGTGTTATATTACTTTTCCTCATTTTCTTGTAGGAAAATGATGGTGATGAACAGCACATCCAGAATCCTGTATTCCTATTGAGTTTCTATACTCTTCTTATTTTCCTCTGTCCAGCTGTCTCATCTATGCAAATGCTCAAAATAAAGTTTTCTGGGAAATATATATATACAGCTATTGAAGAATTTTAAAAGTTAATACAACAAATAAGGAAAAATATAGTTTACTTACTTTAAAATTTATTTTAATTTGCCTTTGGAAAATAAAACCTGATAAAATTCAATTTGCCAGACTGAAAATACATGTCATTTTAGTTAAGCCAATATTTTAATTAGACCACCAAATTTAACTATGTACATCTGTTCTATATCATGTTCATGAATTAGCAATAGCATAACATGTGATTGAATTTTTAACTAATTTAATTTCAGCACACTAATAAAATTCAAGTTAATTTGCATGGAACCAACATATTATTTAATCACCTAATGATGCTCAAATGTCTTAGTGAAAATATTCTTGAAAACAAGAATGACCAACAAGGTTAACATGTTTTTTCCTTACAGTCATTAATTTTCAATGAATGTCAAATGTATTTTTAGAGTTAGAGAAATTTATTAACATCATAAGGAATATTTTTTTCAAAATTTCTCCTTACTTTCAAAAGAACATTTAAACACTGAATTCATTTGACATCATTTTCAACTTAAAGCAGACTAATGTAGCTACTATAACACATCCACCATTACTCAATAGCCATCACAGGAGGAAAATAAATCAACTGGATGCTCCAGTATTATAAATGTGAAAATGTTAAACCACGATAACAAGTTATTGACATGAGATACAAAAGTTCATATGTAGAAAGTCTCTGCTTTTTCTATGTCATGAACTTATGTTGTGATCACTGTCCATTATCTTGTTAATATACCTTATATAAACAGTTATATCAAAATATATCTCACAGCTCAAATACGGAAATGATAAAAGTGGTTAATTTTTATTGAGTACTTATGTCACTAGTGGGCTAAATTTTTAATTCATATATGATTTTATATTTTCATATTCAAATATTTTATATTTAAATATTACATATATTTATATCATTATCACTATTGACCCTATGAAGTCAATGTTATTGAAATCTTTGTAAAATATCTACTTAAGTTACAGTGAAGAAATAAAACCTCAGATATTCCTAAATCCAAAGCTTATGCCTTAATGTCTCCACTCATCCTTGCTAATGAGAACTATAAAACACAACATTTTCTCTAGACTTACTTTGTTGACAAGAAGGTCAATATCATAAATAGTAAATATTGGTTTTATTCTCCCTCCCTGTTTCTATTTTCCTATCAACCCTTTATATCCAACTGTTCTCTTCTATCATTTTTTTCCAATTTTATTTTTGACCCTTGTTTTAAATTGTCTGTTTCAAAAAGCAAAAGAAAGGGTAACAATAGGAATTATCTTCTACTGAGGATTTTCTCTATGTTCAACACAACTGGATATTTTACATTTGCTTCTTCATAAAATTCCTAACAAACCCCATTTGGCAAGTGTCGAGCAGCTCTTAAATGGCCAACAGAAGACAACAACTCAAAATGACTCAAAATTTCTAAGGCTCAATTAATATATAAAATGTGCTCAACCTTATTAGTCATCAGGAAAATGAAAACTAAAACCACAATATGATACCCCTACACACACATCAAAATGACTTTAAAAAAAGACAATACTATGTATTGTCCATGGAGTAACTACAACACTCATACATTGCTGGTAGACATAAAATTGCTACTATAAATGGAAAATGGTTTAGTAGTATTTGCCCAAACTGAACATATGCATCCTCTATAACATAGTAAGTCCACTCCTACAATATACTAAGCAAAAACTTGTACATATGCTAATGAAAGACACACACAAAAATATTCATAGCATCACAGTAACAGAACAAAAGCTGTAACAACCCAAGTGATCAGCAAAATATGCATAAATTGAGATATATCTATACAAAAAGTACTACACAGAAATGAGAATACATGAAGTATAACTACACACAACATAGATTATTCTCACTATATTATTAATCAAAAGAAGCTAGACACACACACACACAAAATACGTGCTGTGTGATTCTATCTATGTAAAATTTTAAAAGAGACACACTAATTTATGGTGATAGAAGTCAGAAAAGTGGTTGTATAGGAAGAATAGTGACTTTAAAGGGGGAAAAAGAGATTTTGGGGTTCTAGTGATGTTTTCTTTCTTAATCTGGATGCTGATTACATAGTTGTGTTCAATTTGTGAAAACTAATCAGAGGTGCATTTTTTTGATCTGCATAATTTTCTGTATGAATTTTATAAGTTGCCAAAAAATACATACTTAAAAACTGTCTCTGTTCTCTATGCTATGCTGCTTAATTTATGTTCTAAAGACCAAACAAGTAAAAATAAATATCTATTATTATGTTATCACCAAACCTGTTCAAGAGTTGGAAAAATCTACATAATTAAAAGAATTATGTGTGTGACAGGTTACTTATAAATTCTATCTTATAAACATTTTAACCAATTTCTTCATTTGGAATTGTTAGAATCTTAGAGGTCTACATTAAAGTATCACTGTAACAACACTCATTCATTCATTCATTCATTTACTCGCTGACTCATTCATCCTAAGATTATTGACTAACTGCTAGATTCTAAGCACTTAAGGGTTTTGAGGAAGTTCATAACCTTTTAGTGCTTGAGGAACAGATGCAAATGCCTGTCAGGATTAGGCGGAGATGGCAAACGGGCAGAGGCTGGTGGAAGCGTGCATTGTGCTGTGATGGGGACTGTGGAATGTTGTTCATCACATGCCCCCTATTGAGGAGTGGGGCAGCAGCTACTTAGCACCAGCTGATTCTTTTCACATCGGTCCCATGGAAATCACAATCTACTATGTGAAACCAACCAGTTTTCAAATGTAGGCTCTATAGAAGAAAACAAACAGGAAATTCTGTATGTGACAAACAAAGCACATTTGTGAGCTGAATCAGGCATATGGTGCTAGTTTATAACATCTGATCAAACTGGAGACATGAATGCTTATGGGTCTACGTTGATGAGCATCTCATTTGCCATTTAGATGCTCAACAACTCAAGCATCAGACTCATTCTCTGCTTCACTGTACCCTCAGGATTAGTTGTTAAAAATAAATCACTTGATTACATATTATGGTTCATTCTTATTAAGAATACTATGCAGCCATTTAAGTGAATGAAATAGGATTATTATGCCCTAACATATGCCCATGTAGTATTTCTGAGTAAAAATCATTAAAATAAGAACCTCAGATAGACTGTTAACATTTTATTATTATTACACAAACATGCACATATTTCAAAAAAGAAACATCAGATTATTAACAAAGGAGTGCCATGGAAGAAGTGGGCAAAAGGTGGTACTGGAGCACTTTCATATTTTGTTTCAAAATTTTAAGTAAAAAAACAAAACCCTCATAGCAGAGCTCACTGCTCCCTAAGGATCCGAGCTGCTTTAATTAGTTACAGGTCTGGCCCAACTACCAGTAAGCCGCTCCTGGTCCCTCATTCCCCAGTGGCCAACAGGAAAGTTGCTCAGCAACACAGTATCACCTGATTTCTCTCTTCACCTTCTCTTATCTCACAGGCACCTTGCTGGAGAGCAAGGCTTTTTACACACACGCACGCTCGCTCGCACGCACACTGCAAAAGGGAGCTGTAAGTGAAGTGTGTTAAGCAGCCTGCCTTTCCAAGAGCTTTCATATAATTATTGTTAGACAAAAACCAGGACAAGGAATCCTGTTTCCTTCCCAGCAGCAGTTCCTGCCACCAGCTTTCACTATTAAGATTGACAGGAGAGAAAAACCTGGAGGAACAATTCCTCTGTACGGAGGCCACTTTTAAATAACCCGAGGGGTTTTAAAAACCACAAAAATGACAGACTGCAAGATGTGGAGAAAGTCATGCTCACCTCCCAATGCCCGGGGATTATAACACTGCCTTTTCTATCACCTGCACTGAAAAACATTCTTTTCATTTGCAGTAAAGAAAGCATAAAAAAACAATGTAATAAATGGCTGAGTGCCCAATGGACAAGATATATCATTTCTCTAAAAATATTGGTTCAATTTCAGTCTTCTAAGCCTTCTTTACCAACTCAAAGGTTTTTGTCTTCTTTTTTAAAGGGCTACTGATATATTGTCTTTTTTAGGTAGCTACTACATTAGTGTAAATAATTTCCTCTTGCACATTTAACATTCACTATATATCTCAATGAATAAAGTATCTCCATTTTCCCTGCTTAAAAAAAAAGAGTATTGCTGTCCGGTAGTTTCTATTTCCATTGGTCATAATTTCCATTATATTTCTAATCAAAAATACATATAAACACCCGATCTGCAGAATGAAAAACTGATAGGCTGAGGGCAAAGAAAATATAAACCTGGTTTCATAGGGTGATACATTTTACCTTTGAATCACTTATTTGAAATGAGAATATAAAAAATTGCGAACATTTGAAAAACATAAAACATTTCTATATATTGTTTTCACATAAATGGATCAGAAAATTACAGACCAGAGTTACACTTTAAAACAGGTGACTTATAAGGTTTATAAAATTATCTTGGTGCAAATTATCATCTGGATATTTTTGTTAACTAGAAGCATATTTAATATATAAAAATTATCTGAGAGTATAAATATTGCTAAATACTCAATGTAAATTTTTATATATTTATTCTATTTAAATGGCTAACAGCCACCTAGATTTTTACACAATTATTTAAAAACTATTACTTTTAACATTTTTAAACGTTTTTATAGGTCATTACAGCTAAACAGACATAAACAAACATAGACCTAACATAAACCTATTAAAAGAACAAACTTGGAAATATTTGGAATTTTATAGGTTTAGAAGCTAAGTGTGGCAAAAGTTGACATTAAACAAAATTTGTGAAATCAAGATATGAGTATTTCTTTGGGAAAAACAGACTATTAAGTGCACAGCATATTAATCTCTGCTGTGAAAAGAAATACTAATATCAGTCATAAAACTCTGATGGGTTACCCCCCCCCCCCATTGATTTTTAGAGAAAGTGGGAGGGAGTGAAAGAGGAGAGAGAGAGAGAGAGAGAGAAACATTGATGTGAAACAGAAACATCCATTGGTTGCCTCCCTCAAGCACCCGACCGAAGGTCTGGGATCAAACCTGCTACCCAGGTATACCCGTGACCCTTTGGTGCACGGGCCAATGCTCTAACCACCTAGCAACACCGGCCAGGGCCCTGCTAGGTTACTTTTTAAACCTCCTGTAACTGTTACTAGTTTTATTGGCTATCCCAATGAAATTTTTACTCTGTACTATAAGAAGAAACTAAGTTTTTTTAAAAAAATATATTTTATTGATTTTTTTACATAGAGGAAGGGAGCAGGACAGAGAGTTAGAAACATTGATGAGAGAGAAACATCAATCAGCTGCACACCTCCTACTGGGGATGTGCCCGCAACCAAAGTACATGCCTTGGACTGGAATCGAACCTGGGAATCGAACTTGAGTCCGCAGGCCGACGCTCTATCCACTGAGCCAAACCAGTTAGGGCACTAAGTTTATCTACTAAGAAGCAAATATTAAGTACCTTTGAGGAAAATATATCTGATAAAATTTATATATTTATAACATGTATATTTCAATCAATTTTGTATACTTAAGTGTGATTGCCTGAAAAGGTATTTTCAAAATTTATTGAAAATAAAGGTTCAAACTCTAAAGGATCTATGGGATAGTATGAAAAAATATATGACGCTAAAAGGCAAAAACCCTATTATGTATAAATAGTCATCTTTGCACATTACAAAATATTTAACTAGTGAATAAAGACAACTACAAAATACATCATTTCTAGTATATGAAGTAGAAATGTGAACTGACTTGGTAAGAACATTATTTGGGTATAGTTTCCAACATATTTTCAAAGGGATTTTATCCTGCATTGGGGTATATATGAAATCTTATGATTGTATGGCTGATAATATTCCAACTTAAATAGCTGAGCTGCTACTTTCTGCACTAGAGGAAACTTGTGTCAAAACCATGACTGAAAATCAAAAAAGTGAATTATTGCTTATCTTTGGTGCCAAGCTCCTTTGCATGAGTAATATATTCAACATATTTAAAAATTGATTAAAATAGGCTTTAAATTAAAATACACCAAGAAAAATATACCCTATACTAATTAAATATGGCAGTAATTTATAGTTAAATGCTTATGCCCTCAAGCATAATCAAATTTTTCCATCTTTGGTTAGACAAATTCTGGAGGTGGCCCAAGATTAATATCCCTTAATCTTTATGATTCTTGCATGGAGGAATGTAGCATTCTTTTTATTTTTCATTTTATTATATATTTTTTTAATTTTTATTGTTGAAAGTGTTATGAATGTAGGATCCTTTGAAGAGCCATGAGCAAATTTAGAAAAGAATGATTTCATTTTTTCACCTTCACCTTGTGTGGTTGCCTTGCACCCCAAGAAACACCCTCTTAAAACACTAGTACTAATCCAATCCTCCTTTCATATGAAAGACAGGCAAAGGATAGTATTGCAGGCAGAAGGCTAATGGCACTCAAGATTCCCACTCCACATAGAGATGTCCGGTATAATCTCTACCCTTTGGGTGTGGGTGGGCCCTACAAATCCAATAGGGTGAGAAATCACTCTCTAGATTTTACTACTTTATATGGTGGCTGTATAGTAGTTGTTCTTATTAAATTTTGTTAAATGACTTCCTCATAGTACATCGGAAAGGCAGATTCTTTTGCTGGCCTTGAAGAAGTCTGCTGCCATGTTGTTATAGGACCACATGGCAAGAACTGCAGGTGGCCTCTGAGAGCAAGAGCAGATCCTGGATGACATTAAGAAAACAGGGACTTGAATCCTACAACTGCTAGCATCTAAATTCTCTCAACAACCACAAGAACTTAGACTATGGCTCTGAGGTCCAGAAAGATCACAGCCTATGAAATACCTTGATTTCAGAGACATGGAAGCATGGGACTGTTGAATCTCAGAGGGAAGGGTTGGGGGCGGGAAGAGATTAACCAAAGAACTTATATGCATATACGCATAACCCATGGACACAGACAATAGTGCAGTGAAGGCCTGGTGTGGGGCAGGAGCTGGGTGAAGGGGGGCAATAGGCGAAAGTGGGGGGACATCCATAATACTTTCAACAAAAAAGATTTTAAAAAAAATACCTTGATTTCAGCCTTGAGACAGTGGGGTCAGCTAAACAGTGCCTAGAATCCTGACCCGCAGAGACTGTGAGATAGAAAACCTGTGTTGTTTTTGGGTATTTGATTTGCAACATAGAAATCTAATACAAATAGTATCATGCTAATATTATTGTGTTAATATCATTGTATTCTAAGAGAAACTTCAATGGCTAAGTATTAAAAGTGACTTTAATTTTGCAGGAGTTCAAGACCTTTGTCAGTTCTCTAGAAATACATATTTTATACCTGAACCTTTTTTTTCTCAGCCTCGACATTCAACACATAATTTCTATTTTCTTTGAATGGTGAGTAAATTAGAGGTAGACATGAACTTGTAGTATTTTATGTAGTACTTTTATATTTGTATAGCATTTTATTATTTAAAAGGTACCCTAAGATGTCAGACAGGATAGCAACAGAGGCATATATTCTATTCTCTATAAATTCTCCCAGAAAACCATACGAAACAACTAGAAATGCAAAACCAAAAGATCATTGACAATGCCTACAGCAAAACTAGCTATTAAGGATCTCCATGAGCCCCCAAGTACTGCAGATGAACTACTGGGAACTTTAAAGCACGCAGAGTATTAATATCTTGCAGGAAGAAGCAGGGAGAAGGAACCAGTTTTGTCAAACCTGAGAAAAAAAAAAGAACTCTCATATTCCCCAAACGTATGCACTGAGAGTGTAGCGTCACTTTAGAATGACAGCTGAACCTGGGAGAGATTTGTGCTGCTTTAACCTGCGGGTGATTGCAGGGGTCTGGGGTCTGCGAATCCTCAAAATGAACCTGACCACCCCACTTCCAAGAAAGAACTGCAAAACTTTTTCAAGAAAAGGGTAAAGAAGGTCAAGGAAAAAGCAACCTTCAGATAAAAGACGAAGGTATCATAAATACCCTAACTCCAAGCAGCTAAGCGGTCATATCCTCTTACTTGACAAATACACGTAGTTTCTATATCCCCTGTGCTAAGAAAACCTTCTTTCAACACTCCAACATTTTTATGTCCTCCCCAATATTTCTGTTCCTTAACAAGTCTCTTTCTGGATTAAATAGGTAATATTACTGCCTTTAGTTGGGCATTTTCAGTGATTTCTTAATCTCCTACATTCTAATTACTCACGACTTTACTAAAACTGCCCTCTCTGTAGCATTAATGATGTTGCCTATCATTTTTAAATGTTTTTTTTTTCCTTTTACAAGTGTGATTCTGAATTTGCACTAACCTGATTTGCCTTATACTACTCTGTCTGCTCAGTCTGTTTACACTGATATTCCCATTCTACTGTCAACTAAATAATGGCATTTTCCAAGTTCCTTTGATAAAGTGTGAGAGGGAGAGACAGACAGAGAAAGCAAGTGAGAAAAAAAAAATAAGACAGAGGGAGAGGGAGAGGGAGAGGGAGAGGGAGAGGGAGAGAGAGAGGGAGAGGGAGAGGGAGAGGGAGAGGGAGAGGGAGAGGGAGAGGGAGAGGGAGAGGGAGAGAGAGAAAATCCTTCAGGGACCATTAACTCCCGAGGGTTCAATAATTCAATCTATTGTGATATTTAATCTATTCTGATAACATCTTCTCTCAGCTCCAGGATCATTTTTTTTTTAAAAAAACAATTGCACATGGAAATTAAAGAGTTACAACTGAGAAATACCTAACATTTTCGATGTTCTCACAAAAGCCTACTCTGTCTCCTTAGCTCCCTCTTGCTGTTAAATACTTTGTTTTCCTAGAAGTAAAGTGGAATTGGCTTTCAATTCCCTTTCATCAGCGACATCCCATAAAATGTTAGTTACATAAACTCCCCTGCTGGGCAGCTTCTCACATCAGCTCCACACTTCCTGTCCTTTTGTGACAACACTATTAAATATCCTCGCAATCCTCTAATTTCTCTCTGCCTTTCATCTCGCTCTGCTTGAATCAATCCAAAATATTACTAATGCCATGTCAATCAAACACTGTGTCAAGCTCCTTCGTGGTCCTCATGTTGTCTTTAAAATAACTACAGAATGCCACTGTCTAACATTAAAATCCTCCCCAATTTGTCCTAGCTCTGTATCCTGCTGTTTCTGAACCAACTAGACTAATATCTGCAAACCTATCCCATTCGTGCCTGCCTCTAACTTTTTAATCAAACTATTTGCCTTGCCTCTAATTGTTTGTAATTTCTCATTCTCTTGATAAAAATGGAGTACGGGGAATAAATCTCTCATTATCAGATGGCCACAAGTTCCTCTTACGTCATATACAGATTTTTTCCAAAATGTGTTTTCAATCATATTTAATACCTATATAGTTATATGAAAAAATAGTCAATATCACACATATGAAGATGAATTACACGGAGTCCCACTTCTGTTAATGGCAATGCAGCTTGTAATGAACTAACTCTCCCACAGATAATGATGATGAGCTAAGTAAAAACATATAAAAACATTATTGGAAGGCACTGGAGATTAGTTAAGAAAGACAAATACTGAATCGTTTTTATTTTGTTTTTGTTAATCCTCACCAGAGGGCATGTTTGTTTGGTTTTCAGTTTTAGAGAGAGTAGAAAGGGGGGAGGGAGTGGGAGAGAGAGAGAGAGAGAGAAATATAATTGTGAGAAAGATACATCGTTTGTCCCCCTCTCATGCCCCAACCGGGCCAGTGGATCAACCTGCAACCCAGGTACATGGCCTTGACTGGAATAAAACCTGAGACCTTTCAGGCTGAGGCTCCAACCACTGAGCAACCCTGGCCAAGGCTGAAGAGTTTTCATTTTAAGGTAACCCACATTTCATGTTATGAGAAAGGCTACAGTGATGGCGAACCTTTTGAGCTCGGCGTGTCAGCATTTTGAAAAACCCTAACTTAACTCTGGTGCCGTGTCACATATAGAAATTTTTTGGTATTTACAACCATAGTAAAGCAAAGACTTATATTTTTGATATTTATTTTATATATTTAAATTCCATTTAACAAAGAAAAATCAACCAAAAAAATGAGTTTCTGTGTCACCTCTGACACGCGTGTCATAGGTTCGCCATCACTGGCGCTAGAATCAAGCAGAGACTTTTTAGATTGGAAAGCCATAGAAAAGACATGTAAAGTACCAGATCAGATGAAAAGTGAGAAGATATAACTGGAAACTGAGTGAGGAATCCTGAAATCTGTGTGTAGATTCTCCCCCAAATCCTTGGCTGACACATGAACTGCATGTGCAAGCAGATCACGAAAAGCAGTGGCTGGAAAATTGAAAGATTTGTGGCTGCTGATTATCCTAAAAGAGCTTTGAGTCCAGCTGAGTAAACTGCCTGCTAGAATAAAAATCAACTTTTTTCAAAAGATAACAGAATCCAAGATCCAGAATAAGAACATATGATTTATGATGTCCAGTTCACAATAATAATTAATAGACATGCAAAGAAACAAGAAAATATGATTCAGAGTCAAGAGTAAAAGCAGTCATTGCAAACTTACTTTAGGTTGACCCACAGTTTAAATTAGCACAGCAAGATTTTAAAACAGTTGTTAAAAATATATGGTCAATCGCTTAAAGGTAAATATAGTCATTATGAATAAAAACTGGGGGAACACTTAGTATATAAATAAAGAAATAGAGAAAGTGAAGATTCTAGATCTGAAAAGTACAGTATCTATATGAACCATTAATGGGGTGGGCTTAAGAGCATATTAGGGATGTCAGAAGAAAGGATTAATAAACCTGCAAATAAATAATAGAATTTATCCAATTTGAAAAATAGAGGGGAAAAAAGATTGAATAAAAATGAACAGAATTGAGGGTCCCAGGGGATCAACAGGGCGGAGCGAGCAGTTATAGCTGCTCTCAGTCCTGCCCTCAGAGACCCCGCTTCTCAGTGTCCCAGCAATCACTGCAAGCACCTCCGAGAGGAAGCTGCCCTCGAGTTCCGACTGATGCCAGACAGTCCAGTTTCTCCCATATGAGTCTGGGTCCCCAGTGACTTGCCCGGAACTGGAGCTCAGAGCTTGAGACTCCCGTCTGATTGAAAAAGACAACCGTGTCCTCAGCCGCCAGCCCTCTCTGCCTGCGCCTCTGGACCTCTGCACTTTACTTCTGCACCTCCTCTGAGTCTCGGTATGCTTTTCTCTTTCCTTCTAGTTGTAGAATTTCCACTCAGCCAGCCTTCCTGTGGTTCTGGGTGATATCCGTTCCGTCTTTTAGTTGTATTTTTGAAGTGACTGTGCGAGGCAGCAATCTTCGGTGTTTACCTATGACGCCATCTTGGTTTTTCCGCTGTACCACAGTTTTTTAATCCACTTAGTTTTTTTGGCATTTGGGCTGTTTCCAGATCTTGGCTATTGTAAATAATGCTACTAGGAACATAGGGGTGCATATATTCGTTCTGATTGGTGTGCCTCGTTTCACTTATTTGGCAATGTGTTTTATAGGTCTTTCAATGACAGCATTGCCTAGTATCAATGCGTCATAGTTGATTTATCCATTTATTTTTGGATATGTCGGTTGTTTCCTATTTTTCTTTATTAGAAACTCTGACAAACGGGTGGTTTTATTTCCTATTTTGTGCTTTTCTGAAGTGTCCAGCTTTTCTACGGTGACTTCTGTAATTTAACTTATATTCTCTCTCCTTGCCATTGGATCCGTGAATGAGTCCAGAGGTTGTTTTCTCAAAGTCCCTTTATTCTTACAAGGCAAAATTAAGTTCCAGAAAAGAAAATAATGGACAGCCTAGCTTAGGTCACATGTCTGCTGTGGTACCATCAGTTAAGACCAGGAAAGAAAGGTCAAACAAAAGCAAACTTGGCTGCTGGGACCCATATGTATAGATGGAAGAAAGTGGGACGGGTCCCAGAGAATGTTAAAGGTCACCTGAATCCCATTCTACTAAGCTGCATGCTTGAGTGGGGGATCTGTTTGGCTCTTTATTCAGCAAGTAGTTATTGAACACCTTCTATGAGCCAGGCACTGCTTTGGAATGCAGCCAAGCCAAGGAGGCATTAAGCTCACATTCTGGTAGAGGGAGAGAAACCATAAACTGCCGGAAGCTGGTCCATCCTTGCTGCTTGATACAGTTGCTGCAGGGAAGAAACATCTGCACAGCATATGTTTCAAGGGACCTGGCGTATATGGCATACTGTTCTTAATATGTTTGCTCCCCTTCTTGGTGCTATGTGTTTTAACCAAGATCACCTCCCCGAGAAAGGTTGTTTCCCCAGGTAGGGATTTTTTCCTGAAGTTAGGGAGGGAATAAAACCCCTTAACTAAGTGCCAGGTGGGTAGTTAATCACTTTAACTATGAACAATCACGCTTAAGCTACATAATCTTTACTCCCTGGAATGGAGATAAGAAACGCCCTAACCTTTGGAATGGAAATTGATAGGATTAAAATCAACTGGTATAAATACAGATGTAACAAGACAATAAAACACAGAACCTGGCTGGAGATCCTGGACAGAACTTGGCTGGAGATCCTGGCTAGGCTGCTGATCAACTGAACTCGGTCTCCGTGTCCTTCATTCTTTGCCGACTCCGTCCACAACTTTGGGAACCCCTGGACCTGCTGGGGTTGGTCTTCAACACACCGTCTGAGAGCTGAGCCGCTGTAGATATTCTCGGAGCAACCAAACCGCAGCCCATCCTCCGCTCACGGGTCTCCTGTGAAAGCTTGAGTGACTGTGTGGAGCTTCTCCCTTTGTCTCATAACCATGTCCACCAACGAGAATGCTAATTCGCCAGCTGCCCGCCTTAACAGATTCAAGAACAAGGGGAAAGACAGTGCAGAAATGAGGCGGCGCCGAATAGAAGTTCATGTGGAGCTGAGGAAAGCTAAGAAGGATGACCAGATGCTGAAAAGGAGAAATGTGAGCTCCTTTCCCGATAATGCTATGTCTCCACTGCAGGAAAACCGCAACAACCAGGGCACTGTAAATTGGTCTGTTGAGGACATTGTCAAAGGCATAAACAGCAACAATTTGGGAAGCCAGTTCCAAGCTACTCAGGCTGCAAGGAAACTGCTTTGTATGGAAAAACAGCCATCCCGAGACAACATAATCCAGGCTGGTTTGATCCCAAAATTTGTGTCCTTCTTGGGCAGAACTGATTGTAGTCCCATCCAGTATGAATCTGCTTGGGCCCTCACTAACATTGCTTCTGGGACTTCGGAACAGACCAAGGCTGTAGTAGATGGAGGTGCTATTCCAGCATTCATTTCTCTGTTGGCATCTCCCCATGCTCACATCCGTGAACAAGCCGTATGGGCTCTAGGAAATATTGCAGGTGATGGTTCAGTTTTCAGAGACTTGGTTATCAAGTATGGTGCAGTTGACCCACTGTTGGCTCTTCTTGCAGTTCCCGACATGTCATCTTTAGCATGTGGTTACGTACGTAATCTGACCTGGACACTTTTAAACCTCTGTCGCAACAAGAATCCTGTACCCCCATTAGGTGCTGTTGAGAAGATTCTTCCTACTTTAGTTCGTCTCCTGCATCATGATGATCCAGAAGTATTAGCAGATAGCTGCTGGGCCATTTCCTACCTCACTCGTGGTCCAAATGAACGGATTGAAATGGTTGTGAAAACAGGAGTTGTGCCCCAACTTGTGAAGCTCCTAGGAGCTACTGAATTGCCAATTGTGACTCCTGCGCTAAGAGCCATAGGAAATATTGTCACTGGGACAGATGAACAGACGCAGGTTGTAATAGATGCAGGAGCACTTGCCATCTTTCCCAGCCTACTAATGAACTCCAGAGGTAATATTCAGAAGGAAGCTACATGGACAATGTCAAACATCACAGCTGGCAGCCAGGACCAGATACAGCAAGTTGTGAATCATGGATTAGTCCCATTCCTCGTTTTTGTTCTTGCTAAGGCAAACTTTAAGACACAAAAGGAAGCTGTATGGGCTGTGGCCAACTATACATGTGGTGGAACAGTTGAACAAATTGTATACCTCGTTCATTGTGACGTAATAGAACCACTGATGAACCTCTTAACTGCGAAAGATGCCAAGATTATTCTGGTTATTCTGGATGCCATTTCAAATATATTTCAGGCTGCTGAGAAACTAGGTGAAAGTGAGAAAATAAGTATAATGATTGAAGAATGTGGCGGTTTGGACAAAATTGAAGCTCTACAAAACCATGAAAATGAGTCTGTGTACAAAGCGTCACTAAACTTGATTGAGAAATATTTTTCTGTAGAGGAAAAGGAAGATCAAAATGTTGTGCCAGAAACTACCTCTGAAGGTTATACATTCCAAGTTCAGGACGGCACTCCTGGGACCTTTAACTTTTAGATTGTACAACTGAGGCATAAAGTTGTTTGTTGTATACTATGTTTGGTATAAGTATGTCTTACTGTTTCTCTACTAAGAACTCTTTTTAAGCCCTGACTGGTTTGGCTCAGTGGATGGAGTGTCAGCCTGCGAACTCAACGGTCCCAGGTTCGATTCCAGTTAGGGGCATGTGCCTTGGTTGGGGGATGTGCAGGAGGCAGCTGATCGGTGTTTCTCTCTCATCAATGATTCTGGCTCTCTATCCCTTTCCCTTCCTCTCTGTAAAATATCAATAAAATATATTTTTTAAAAAATGGACAGAATCTTGGTGATCTGTGGAACAATGATTATATATATATATACACTAATAAAAGAGAAACATGGTAATTAGTGTACGACCACTACCCTTCCCATTGGCTAATCAGCATATCCTTATGCAAATTAACTGTCAGCCAAGATGGCGGCCGGCAGCCATGCACTGAAGCGAGCAGGGAGGCTTGCTTGCTCCAGTGACTGCTGACTCCAAAGTTCCCCGCGGAACTTGCCGGCCTCTCAGCTGCAACTCTAAGCAACTATGTAACAAATATAGAAGCTAAACAAACCCTAGAAACCTGCTTTATTCAGCCGGGCTTCAGCCAGCTGGACCGCAACATTGTATTAATGTTTTCAGCAGCGAGGCCTCAGAGCTAAAGCTGGCCCAGAATTAAAAAAAAAGAAAAAAGGAGTGGTTGGGAGCTTTAGTCACTGGCCAACCAGAAAACGGCCCTCAGCCCCTCAGCCAGACTGACCAGGCACCCCAGTGGGGACCCCCACCCTGATCCAGGACACCCTTCAGGGCAAACCAGCCAGCCCCCACCCGTGCACCAGGCCTCTATTCTATATAGTGAAAGGGCAGGCCTCTATTCTATATAGTGAAAGGGTAATATGCCTCCCGGCACCGAGATCAGCGGAGCAGCGAGGCTCCCGGCACTGGGATCAGCGTGACAGGGGAAGGCGCCCCAACCCCCTGATCAGCCCTGCTCTGTGTGTGACAGGGTGCAGCGCCCCAACCCCCTGATCGGCCCAGCTCTGTGTGTGACAGGGTGCGGCACCCCAACCCCCCCCCCCCCCCACTGTCCTGCTCTGTGTGTGTCAGAGTAGAGCCATAACCTCTCCATCGGCCCTGCCCTGAGTGTGACAGTGGCGGCGCCCCAAACCCCTGATCGGCCCTGCTCTGTGGGTGATAGAGGGTGGCGCCCCAACCCCCCTCCACAGGCCTTGCTCTGTGTGTGATGGGGGAGAACCATAACCTCCCCATTGTCCCTGCCCTGAGCATGACAGGGTGCAGCGCCCCAACCTCCTGATCAGCCCTGCTCTGTGTGTGACAGGGGGCGGTGCCCCAACTCCCCTATCGGTCCTGCTCTGTGAGTGACAGGGGGGAGCTCCTTAACCCCCTGATGGGCCCTGCTCTGTGCATGACAGGGGGGAGCTCCTCAACCCCCTGATGGGCCCTGCTCTGTGTGTGACAGGGTACGGAGCCCCAACCCCCCTGATGGGCCCTGCTCTGTGAGTGACAGGGGGCAGCGCCCCAACCCCATGATCGGCCCTGCTCTGTGAGTGACAGGGGGCAGTGCCCCAAACCCCTGATGGGCCCTGCTCTGTGCGTCACAGGGGGTGGCGCTGCAACCTCCCCATCGACCCTGCCTTGAGTGTGACAGGGGGCAGTGCCCCAACCCCCCAATCGGCCCTACCCTGAGCGTGACTGAGGGTGGCATCGAAACCTCCCCATCCGCCCTGCTCTGTGCATGACAGGGGATGGTGCCCCAACTCCCGAATCGGCCCTGCTCTGAGCCTGACCAGGGGCTGAACCTAGGGATTGGGCGTGCCCTGTGCCACCCGCGAGCAGGCCTAAGCCAGCAGGTCGTTATCTCCCGAGGGGTCCCAGACTGCGAGAGGGCACAGGCCGGGATGAGGGACACCCCCTCCCTCCCCCCCCGAGTGCACAAATTTTTGTGCACCTGGCCTGTTATATATATATAAAAGCGTAGCATGCTAATTAGACCAGATTTCCTTTCGGATGACCTTCTGGACAAAGCCGGGTCCAGGTGCCAGAGGGAAACCGGTGCCAATAGCCGGGGGAAGGAAGGCCTACTCTTACACAAATTTCATGCATCAAGCCTCTAGTGTGTGTATATTTCCTTGACTCAAGCAAACAGAATCAGTATTTCCAGTATATAGTCATCATTTTAAATAATATTTCTGCCTCATTCCCTCTTTCTCCTCTTCAGGGGGGATATTTATGAAACCTGAATTCACACTAGGAAGAGATTAGAGGACAATAAACATTTTTAGATGCTGAAAGAAAAAAAAATGTTACCCCAGAATTCTATATCCAGAGAAAATTTCCTTCAAAGATAAAGATAAAATAAAGGCTTTTTCAGATAAATGAAAACTGAGAGGATTTTTTTCCATAGATCTGCACTACGATGTATACATGTTGACTTTGTATATATGTATTATATATATATATTACATATGTATATGTATATCCATGTGTATACTCATATATATATATGTACATGCATATGTATTCTTTGTATAGTTGTTTATGTGTAAATATTCTGACTGCACTGGACCCACTTTCCTTCTATATCTTCAGCTAAAGTTTCCTATTATATCATCTGCACTGTCTCTTTAAAGTAATTTAGTAAATGCACTGTGATGTGTTTGTGCATGCTACTTAACTTTAATCTATCACTAGCGGGGGGTTAGTTAACATTTAAAATATGCTAATCAAAAACCGGCCTACAAGGACACTTAGCAGATGAAGCACCTCAATCAGGGCACTCTCCAGAGGCAGCTTAGAGCAAGCACTTCAAATATTGTTAATTATATGTGCACCTGAGTGTTCACTACTAAAGGAAATATCAGAAATAATTTTTCTCTAGAGAAATGAATGTTGTGCTTTATATGCACTGGCTGAAAATACAGGGTGTCCCAAAAGTGTATATATACTTTAACAGCTGATGGCTCAATTTTTAAAATAAAATGTATTTTAATGAACACTGCCTTTATACTTATTCAAAGTGTGTGTATACATTTTTGGAGATACCCCATATTTATAGTCAGAGCTGCCCTCTCATAATTGGGATATGAGAATCAAGAGCGTCCAGCTGCTCAGCTACAGAGCATGTAGAGCGCTGCTTTATCTGTGTCACATCCTAATGCAGGATTCTGCCTTTTGTCCTAAATGAAAGGACAAAGCAGATCCTGATATTGGAATGTTGTTTAATATGCTTCCGAGTGGGACTGTGATGTAAGGTGTTTGAAATTATGCCTAGAATAAATGAAACTTGAGAGCTTACCCAGTTTGTGAAGATAGGTTATATTTCAACCTATTTTTGTTTACTAACAAGCCTAGTGATGGGGTGTGGGAAACGAGACATATAGCTCTCACCCACTCATTCTTAATTTATCAGTTTGCAATCTCTCCCTACCTCCAATTCCACCTCCCTACCTCACTTGATGAAGGAACAATTATAGAATCAACAAGTACTTGCATGTCCTTTATAAAATACTATGTGTGGTAATTGTACTTTTATAAATTTATTTATATGTACATGCATATATAAATCTATATATATGTTCATTCCAGTTTGGTGGTTACATTAATAAAAATTATATAAGAACAGAATAGAGAACATAGTTTCATATTAAGAAATTCTTTTAAGTGGGAAAATTAAGGAAATGAAATTGTTCAGTGAGTGAATACATTAAGAATTAACTGGCTCACAAATTTTACAGCTGACAACGATTTTAAAGGCCCTGAGCGATTATTTCTCTGACTCAAGCAAACAGAATAAGTATTTCCTCAAATGCCTTTCTCTTTCATCAAAGGAAATCCCACAACTTTTCATTGAAAACAAATACTTCTCATCATTATTTTTATTGACAACAGTAAATGAAATCATCTTACCTCCATATGGTACCCAACTCTGATGAAGGCGCAAAGTGGGTCGAAAGCTCCGGTGCCACAGGCCAGGAGGTGTGTCCTGTTGTAGTGATGCAAAACCCGAACATAATTTGCACATTCACTCTAGAGCAGAAAAAAGAAGAAATGGTTAGTAGAATAAAAATGTTTACCCCTTTTTTATTTTTGCGTTTCCTAACCCCAGGAATTTAAGTCTTCCCTGGCTAGAGGAGGCAAAAGGTGCAGATGAAAAAAGGACAAGGAGCCGAGGAAGAAGAGACCTGGGTGATGGATGCGCATTTTTGTTAGCAGCGATGTAGGACTTCCATTTAGTAATGGGAGTGAATTATTTTCATGAATTCTAGTATGCACTGAGAAATTCTAAAAAAGCACTGTTTGGAAATTTATTCAAGCGTGAAGTTTGAATATGTTCCACTAAGTAATTAAGTTAGTCTGAAAGTACATATAAACAATGAATCAGCATAAAGTCAGAAAACCAATAATTAGAAAAAGCGTCTTCACTCATACAGACTTTAGAGCATTTACAGAGTTTTAATTTGGGGAAATAAATCATATCTCCAAACATTAATTTACATAAGGCACTTTAATAGAGAGTTTCCAAGTAAATAGATAGAAAACTAGCCAATAAAAATAACATTTTATAGCGATTACAATAAGAGCATAGTTGAGGGATCAGGAAACTTTTTCTACAAAGGATCATACAGTGGACATATTTAGTTCAATGGGGATCTGATCTCTACTACTTACATTGTGGTTGCAACTACTTATCTCTGCAGTTACAGCATAAAGCAAACATAGACAATACACAAATGAGTGTGGAAGCCTATGTTCTAATAAAACTTTATTTATGGCAGGCCACATTTGGCCCAAGAACTCGTTTGCCTCACTGGTAATCAACTGGAAGCTTTTTGAGAACAGAATGTTTATTTTACACATCTTTGTATTCCCCAGTTAATCAAACACAGTATCGAATACATATTACACTTAACAAAGTTTTAATACACAATCACTAGGAGAGTTTTATGATCAGTAAGCTCAATGGAAAAATATTTAAAATTGCTTCAAACCAATTCAGCTAAATTAATTCTAGCAAACACCTTGTTGGCAAATTAGGTATTGTTACTTCATTTAAAACAAATTATTAGAGAAATACTAAACCTTTAAATGGTAAATATTATTTTGACATTGGTAATGCAATAATCAGTAGAGAGAATATTTTATGAGGACAGACTGTGGCTTTAAAGGTTCTGATAAAATACTGTTAGGATAAAAAGCCAGCAGAACCATCTCACCATAAATGATTCAGGTTATGGCATTACTGAACTGATTACCCAGGGCACATATTTATTTCTTCAATTTCCCACTCATGTAGCATTTTATTCTATGGGTGACCCATATAGTGGAATAATGTATTTTCCCCCAGGCATGGAGAAAATATTCTAGTCTCATCTATATATATAAAAGCCCAAGCGACTGTTACGGCTGAGGGACCAGAATGACTGGTCAACCAGTCCCTATGATGCGCACTGACTGCCAGGGGGCAGATGCTCAACGCAGATTAAAACATTAAAGCCCTGGTGGTCAGTGTGCTCCCACAGCCAGCCTCCCCTGGTCCCTCCTCACCACCGGCCATCCTCCTGCGGTCCCTCCCCCAGGCTGGCAGGCTCCAATTGGCCGGGCCCCAATCGGCCTGGCCCCAATCAGGACTGGGTGAGACAGCCCTGATAGGCCCTGATCGCCGGCCAGGCCTAGGGACCCCACCCATGCCGGAATTCATGCACCGGGCCTCTAGTATTGCTATAAGTGCCTGCTTTTCATCTGTTGAAACACCAACACATCTTGATTGAGCCAATTAGCCCACGTTTTGGCTCAGCCTGGCTTAGATTGACATGGCCTTAGAGTGTGTTCAATTCGTCAGCATCACACTGAGGACCAAGGCAGCAAGAATGTCTTGACTCATTCCTTGGCTGGGACCCCATTACTACAGAGAATCGAGTTGGCATAATGTGTGTGGTATTTTGCTTTCTTCCTGAAAAACTGGATAAGCTAACTTTCAAAAGGCGATGTGCATGCCTTTCTCCAAAGATTGGCATGGTGTCATTGGCCAGCTACGCTGAGCAGGTGAAGGTCACTCCTTCACTCATGTGTTAGTGTGCTCCCAACTCTGACAGGGATGGTGCTGCCGTCACGCTTTCTCACTCACGCACTGCAGAGAGGCTGTGGGGAAGTGGAATGCTGAATCTGTAAGCAGGAGAGACCCTTCAACAACATGTGAAATATGTAAGGCATATTTACTGCTTTTGCCTTCTTTTTTCAAACTATTTTTTTTCTCCTTTTGTTTCTGCATGTTTCTAATTTACTAAACAAAGGGAAATGAAATCTCACAGAGTGTGCTTCGTTTTTCCTCAAATTAAAACACTACCTACAATTATTTTTTTCCCAAATACATAGGACATAAACATCAGTATAAGCAATTTATAAATCTGAGTTGATTAATATAATAAAACAAAATAAAAACGAAGTTAGGGATGGCATCTCAACTCCTTTTATTCTAATTCTACATTGAAATTAATTTTTAAATATTGTATATACACATATATTGTATATAATATATGTATATATGTTTGTATATATATTCTTGAGAATAAATAGCATATATAATTTTTAAAGCAAATAAAAAGTTAGGGATTCAGTCTTTTGTGATTGATGAGAGATATAACTGATGATTTACTTAATTTGTAATGAATAATACTTACTGCATCCTTTCCTTTCATTATGCATTCTTCTATTTTTTGTGCTGTACTGGGCCAGTGTATCTGAAAGAAAAGATAATGTACTATTATGCAACTGCATATAAAAATAAACCACACTAAAAAACCGTTTCCTTTTTTCTGCAATTTCACACATCTTTGTTTGGTTCTATTTTCTGAAAGGATAAAACAAGACAATCTCCTTCACATCATTATTTGCATAATAAAGACACTTATCTTTGAGCGTTCACGTCATGCTAAACTATTATTTTTAACTGTTTGAAGGTTCAGCTCATGCCTCAGTCCTTCAGAGACCGAACGCATTCAAGCAGCCTGGTCTGTACCTAACCTACCTCACATAACATCTGCAGTCCAGTCTGCCTCCTAAACCCGTCTGTCCCTTTAAGTCAGGCACCGCCATGAGTTCCCTTTGCATTTTTATCACTTGGCCCCGGACTTGGTGTGTGCTGGACTCAGTAACAGTTGCTGCACGAAAGGATTAAAGGATTAACGACCCTACTTATTTATAACGTATCGCCTAATACACTACTTGCAGGTCTTTACTTTTTAAAACATGAACTCTGCCCGTTTCCCACTGGATTCAGGTATTTTTTCACTGTATTTCAAATTTATTCTTCTCTTCCTTGAAGAGAGAACACATCACCCATTTCTCTTTTTATCTACAATGGTACCTCGCACTTGGCTGGGGTCACGGGTAGAAATCCATTCTCAAGTCAACATTTTGGTGAAGGAATAGAAATTGCCCAGCAGAGTAGCCTGGGACTCTCAAGAAATTAGTTTGCAAAATAACCTTTTCTTCCTCAGGTTAAACGTCCTCAGGGCCTAGGTTGAGAAGAGTTCGTGTATAGTTTCCCGGTACCCAGTCTCAAGGTTTCCTGTCAGTAGACTCTATTGTCAGGCCTGTGCCAGTATTCCAGACTGTTTTTCCATGGTCATTTGTTTGTTCCCAAAATATTCCTATTATCTCTCACTGATATCTCCTTCTGCCCTGCCCACCTCCAACCCATGCTGCATTCTGCTGGCCTGGAAGGCTGTTATGCTTATCAAACTACATATTTGATGTTGCTGACTGAATGTGCTTTTTACTTAGTGAGCGCACTACTTGATTATTTTTAAATTAGTACCCAACATTCGAAAATAAGGGCTTTTGCACAAAAACCCATCTTTCTGGTTTCTCTAGAAAAATGTGGAGACAGACAGGCAACAGGCTTGCGTTCCGGTGTGGCAACATTCCTCTGGGGTTGAATGTCTGAAGTTTTCAATGGCACAGACACTCCCATTTGCTTCAGACTTTTCTTTTACCTGACTAGCCCCTGTAGCCATTTTAGTGTTTGAAATCTGATCTATATGTTTTAATCCCATAGATGATCAAGATTTAAGCTTTTTTGATGCTTTTGTGCTAGAAGTGGAAGAGGCTTGTCATTTACCTCTTACATCATGTAGACAAATCCAGTCCCTGATACATGAAAAATATTGGGAATTTGTAAAAATGGGGACAACAGCATTTTATTATGATAATCCTTTTATGATTACATTTATTATCATCGGCATACACACTCTATGATTTGAATTAAAGGCATATAATGTTACTTTTATGTTCTTGTTGATGTAGTATCCCCTCCAATTTCTTACTAACAATATTCAGCAGAAGGTGTTATTTTGCTTTCCTAGTGCAGATTTTAAAAATATATGTTTATTGATTTCAGAGAGGAAGGAAGAGAGTGAGAGATAGAAACATCAATGATGAGAGAGAATCATTGATCAGCTGCCTCCTACACACCCCCTACTGGGGATCAAGCCTGCAACCCAAGTACTAGTATGTGGCCTTGACCAGAATCGAACCGGGAGCCCTTCAGTCCACAGACCCACACTCTATCCACTGAGCCAAACCAGCTAGGGTGAGCATAGGAACTTTTAAATGAAAACAGGGGTGGGCTAGAAGGGGTCAATGGGGGAGGGGGAAGGAGGACATATGTAATACTTTCAACATTAAAGGTTTTTTAAATAAAGAAAACACATGAGCTTTTATATTTACTAGAAGCCCATTGCAGGAATATTCCTGCAAGAATAGGGCTTCCTTGGGCCAATCTCGCCGCCAAACCCTGGTGTGCAGGGCCGCACACGGGGGTCCCGGCTGGTGGTGGGGCTTGGGCGGCACATGGGGGCCCGGATGGGAGCTTCGCTGGCCCGCCCTGCCTGCAGTATGCAAATTAGCCGCCATCTTTGTTGGCGGTTAATTTGCAAATCACACTGATTAGCCAATGGGAGGTGTAGCAAAGGTACGGTCAATTACCATGTTTGTCTATTATTAGATAGGATGTTGTGACAGAAAAAAGACAAAGAACAAAAGTGGGATATAAGATAAAATCAACTAAAGAGGAAAGTCCCATGCATAAAATCCTAGAATCAAAGTTCTTGATTGTAGCAGTTCATCCATCAGTGGATCATGGATGATTTGGGAAAAATATCACATAAATACAACAATGAGGAGAGGCACTAACACCATTATAGAGCAGGGATCCTGGAAGTGAAGCTGAAGGAGTTTACAAACTTTACTGAGCCATTATTTGGAGGGGGGCGGGGGTGGAGAAGGGGAAATTTTGCACCAAGGGATAGATTTTCTCAGATAATTATAAAATCCTTTCTAACTTGAGATTCAGTTTGGTTTTGAATTATGATTTTACTGTGGATGCATACATTATTCAAAAGGATATGCTAGAAAACGTGTGTGTGTGTAAAGAAAATACAAATTCATTTTAGGATCATCTATCATTGTAAAGATTTTCATGACTAATTCATTTAGTGCTATGAATAAATTAGAGAATACCTCATCTGTAATTCAGAATAATGCTTTATATTCTTAACATACTTAACTTATGAAATGCAGAGCTTTTTCTTCTTAGAATATTAGCATCCCTTCTTATTCCTTTTTCATCATTATAAAAATAATTTTTAAAACTGTATTTCCACAATTTCAATGTATTATATAGGTTAACCAATAACCTGGGTATTATGTCATCATTGAAAACCTATGCCAAGTTCAGGTTTTCAATGACGAAATAATATCCAGGCCAATAATAAAACCTCAACATGCCATCCCATGTTCTCCTACATCACTGCTTCATCATGATTATTTCCAGGACTATTTCAGCACACTGGGTAAGGACAATTCTCTATAGCATTTCTACACATCTACTGACAGCTTTCGTTCCACACTATCTTTTCAAACAGCCTTGGAAGATAAAGATAGAACCTCCTTTCAGGGCAAATGAAAGAGTTGTTTCAGGACCAGGATAATAACAATAATGAATCCCTCTGGGCAAAAGTTGGGACAAGTTTGCTAGCAGCCCCTTTAGAAGACTGAGAGTTTCTAAGCTTGAGGCTGGTTGGTTAATTGGGTGTAACACATAGTCACTGTCTGTGCGGCATCTACCTAGGCTGCTCTGCTTCACGCCCATGGAACTTGAGGGAGAAACGAAAAGCTCGTGCTGCATGCCGTGCTGGGGGCAATAGAGTCTTTTGTCTCTGACCCAGGAGTCTCATGTCTTCTGCCAGGATCTGTGAAATGATGACAGGCTAACATGTCTTGAAAGAGAGATAAAATCGCAGACGCTTAGTTCTTGACCGAGAAGAGAAAGATACTACATAACATGATGGTGAAGAATGAAATGGCTTTTTTAGGATTGTCAGAATATGTTGTTTCTAGCAGCGAACCCAAGAATGACAAGTGTACAAATCATTATTTCAGGTTTTGTTGGGAAACACATGAAATTCGTGCAAGGGTCTTGTCCCCTCCCCTCCCCCCCCCCCCAGGGTCTGTCCTGAAGGACCTCCAGTCTAATTAGCATATTACGCTTTTGTTATTATAGATAAGTTACAAAGGGCAAGACAGTGACTTCTTTCTGTATCCCTACCGATGCCCATATGGCACAATGTCTTAAAGGCAGCCATTGCTTATACAATGTCTATTGATTAACTTGTATTAATCACATACCTTTATCACATTCTTTGAAATTTACTAGAGGAGATTATAGTCAAGTTTGAAAAATAAGATTCAGTGACATGAAAACATTGTATTTAGTGTCAAATAAATGAGAAAATTAATTTGCAGTTTAATGAGGAAGGAAATCTGTAAGATTGTAGCAATAATCCAGGCTTTGAAAGAGAGGTAGGATTTCTGAGGGCAGAGAAAAGGATCTTAACCAGATAACTCTGGGTAGGTGAAAGCTAGGGAGAGGTAGAGATTATATTATGAACACTCAACACTGTAAAGTCCAACATATTGGAACTCTCCAAAAAAATAATGTAATTATAGATTTACTCAAGTTGTATTTTGTTGTTGTTGTATTGGTTTGGTTTATTTAAAACAAAATCTCACAGACTAGGGATTGCATTCAGATGTTCATTCAGGTGAGAAAAATGACAGAGAAAGACCTCACTGGAAATAGAGAGTTATTTTAAAGCCATCATGTACAAATGTTAGGAAGGGAAGATAGTAAAATAATTTTCTTCATTTGTTTTGGCAGACAGAATGTCTTTTGGTTCTGCTCCAGAGTTTAGCATCAACAAAACCCATAAAATTAACCTATTTGTTCTGCACAAGACATCTTTAAAGGCAATTAAACAACAGGGTATAATGATATTTCCACATTCTCTGCATCAAAAAAGGTACAACAAGCAAAAGGTTAAATATACATCATTTCATCACAATAGCCCTACAATATAATTTAATTGTTTCCATGCACATTAAGAGTCCATTTAATATTCTTGCATATCTCAAAGAAGAAAAATTAAATTACAAAGTAATCTTTCCTGGACTCCCTATTGAGTCTCATAATTATATCAGGATTCATGATTTAACAATTTATTGTTACAAGTAGTTTTGACATGCAAGATTTTGTAGAGCAAGAACAAATGAACAAAAAAGAAATAATTTCATTACCTAAAGCAGTGGTTCTCAACCTTCTGGCCCTTTAAATACAGTTCCTCATGTTGTGACCCAACCATAAAATTATTTTCGTTGCTACTTCATAACTGTAATGTTGCTACTGTTATGAATTGTAATGTAAATATCTGATATGCAGGGTGGTCTTAGGCGACCCTTGTGAAAGGGTCGTTCGACCGCCAAAGGAGTCACGACCCACAGGTTGAGAACCATTGACCTAAAGAAAGATGATCTTCTTTGCTATTAAAAAATAAATTTATTTAGTTAATATGTCTCTTTTTATGAAATATTTTTAATTGACTCGGATGCTATTATAATTATACTTAATATTCTCTTCCTAATTCTATTATTCTAATAAAATGTGTTTAAATTTTAGTTTTTCTGTCTATTCTTTACATATGTGTATAGAACCAGTGTCTATCAATGTATATATTAATTATGTCCTATAAATACCATTAAAATCAGAGAATATATTTTTAATATAACACATTAAGAGTCATAATAAATGGTAGTAATAAATGGTTTATAAATGGTAGTCTTTAATCTGACCAATATTACCCTTCTTAGTGTTTATCCTTTTATAACTAATTATAGTGACTGTCATTATTTAAGTACTTTATATGACAGGCTTGTAATATTTTGGATTATAGACACAATTTGTACATGAAATGTTTATACTCCAAAGCATTTGAATTAAAACAATATTAAAACTACACAAATATTATTGGCCTGATGCATGTCCTTGTTAATGGATGACATTTACTAAATTGCCATCAATATGTAAAATACCATCTTCCATTTATATATAAATTATAGTTTAACTAGAGGCCGGTGCATGACATTCGTGCACTTGGTGGGGGGGTCCCTCAGCCCGGCCTGCACTCTCTTGCAGTCTGAGAGCCCTCAGGTGATGTCCGACTGACAGGTTAGGCCCGTGGGGAGCGGGCCTAAGCTGTCAAGTGGACATCCTTAGTGCTGCCGCAGAGGCGCAAGAGGCTCCTGCCACTGCCACTGCGCTTGCCAGCTGTGAGCCTGGCTCAGGGCTTCTGGCTGAGCGGCTCTCCCCCTGTGGGAGTGCACTGACCATCAGGGGGCAGCTCCTGTGTTGAGCATCTGCCCCCTGGTGGTCAGTGCATGTCATAGCAACTGGTTGTTCCACCATTTGGTCGATTTGCATATTAGCTGTTTATTATATAGGATATCTTTCTCTACTCAATTAACAATTAAATTCTAAAATATATTTTTTTTGCCTTTGATGCAATCAAGTGAATAAATAAGAAAGTATAAATATTATTACAAACAAGTGTTTAACAGAACTATACCTACAGATATCCAAATTAACTAGTGTAATTTTAGCTTAAAATAATAGTGGAGAGAATAATTTTAGAAAAAAAAAGTTGAAATTTACAAACAAAAAGTCTGGGTGAAAGTTTATTTAAAAAAGTTATTATTAAATATGAACTATTCTATAAAGTCCCATAAAAATATAGCTTAAATAAACAAACATACACTTTTGCTTTCTTTGTGAAATAAAGAAAATATTATACTCCAAACTAGTTAATAATTGTGATTTGTTCTTTTAGAAAGTTTTTGTAATTCTCAAATGTGCACAGATTGCAAGGAGCTATACAGACAAAACACAGACAAGCTAATTTCTCATCTGTGGTTGCATATAGAATGTCCTGGGCTCCCAACCTTTGTCATAAGTAAACAAAGGAGCTACAGTTCCTCTCCTACCGGTCAGTGATTTTGTCCACCACTATCACCAACATCTAACTGTCCCACTAGTTCGTTAACCATTACTAAAGTGTGGTCATGCAAAGCTAATAAGAACTGATAGGAAAGAAACACCTTATAACAAAAGGCAGAACTAACGGTACACTCAAGACCAATTTGGGAGACATGAAGTTCACACCAAAGCAGTAGCCTGGTTCTCAATAATGTGACAGTGGAAAGAGCCTAAGCTGCTAAGAGAGATGGATGTGGCTTTAAATTCTATCTGCTACCTGGCTTCATGGCTCTGTTCTCTTCCTTCCATCTATCCACTATGCTGCTGCTAAAACAATCACACAAAAGTCCACTTCTAAATATGGTATGGGCATATTCAGACTCTCCCACTGGTTCCTGTATTGCCTAGAACAGTGGTTCTCAACCTTCTGGCCCTTTAAATACAGTTCCTCATGTTGTGAGCCAACCATAAAATCATTTTCATTGCTACTTCATAACTGTAATGTTGCTACTGTTATGAATCATAATGTAAATATCTGATATGCAGGATGGTCTTAGGTGACCCCTATGAAAGGGTTGTTCGACCGCCAAAGGGGTTGCGACCCACAGGTTGAGAACCGCTGGCCTAGAAGATTATTTTCAATAGCACAGGGACCACTATTCTTCAGGATCTGGTCACAACCACATTACTATCCTTAACTCTGTACCCTGCCCCCAACCACATGCCCTCACTTCACCTATCTACTTCCGCCAAGGTGAACAGTCATTATTTCAAACTGCTCAACAATGTCTGTCCTTCTTCCCCTTTACTCAGTCTATTCTCACCACCAATCTGTCTGAACCAAAATTCCAACTATCATTCAAAATCAACTTAAATTATATCTTCTCCAGGAAAACCCCAACCTCCAGCTTTTGTATACTTTCCTAGCATTTTATTTGGACCATACTTGACTTACATGCTATCTATGAAATATATATATATATATATGGCATATGTATACAAATCTTCTCCATTACATTATAAATATTTTCTAGCTTATTTTATAGTCTTGAAGCTTAAGCTTCAGGAGTCCTTAGTGGCACCTAATCTTTCATGATTCTGGGAGGGGCTTTAGCAATTGTGAAATTTGTAAGTTTGAATTAATTATATTTCCTGAAGAGGTCCACCAAATCATACACACTTCAGGCCCCAGAAAAATGAGGATTCACCCTTGAGTATAAGAAAGTTATTCGAGTTAATAATCTGTGGCTACATTCTTGCTGGATGGCACCCCGAGGCTTCAATGGCCACACACTATTTTATTTAGCTCCCTAAGATGCAGTTCGTAAAACCTCATCACTCTTCAGGTCTCTTACCCTTATAGAGTTTTTACAGGTCATTTCCTCCATAAAAGCCAATCTTTCCAGCATTAAAGGCCTGAAGGTACAATTAGGCCAAAACAATAAAGGAGAATAAGTGGGCGATTCAATTTCCTCCACTCTAACGGTGCTATCTCTTGGTTTTTGTTCCACATAGGAAAAAACAGCTCAGGAAAATTGTTAAGAGATTGTGTGTACACACAGTTATACATGTGGATTCCCACTCTATGAGTTAGCTAATCCTGATACAAGGACAACTACTTCCATAATGCAGATTCTTAATCTCTGGGTGTCAGATCCCTGGTGTATATCTTCTGGATGTGTACACACCACACACACACACACACACCAGTTCCTCAAATAATACCATTTCATTATAATGTTGAGGAGATGACACAGAACTCAACTTTTGTGTCCAACAATTAAACTGGTTTCATTATATATCTTTCTCCACAGTTCCAAGAACCAACCGAAGGCATTAAGTGAGGACGGTGTGTGTGTGTGTGTGTGTGTGTGTGTGTGTGTGTGTGTGTGTGTGTGTGTTTTGTGTGGAGAGATAAAGAGGAAAGAGAGAAATCAATAATATTTTTTCAGAACTACAGAGAAAATAAAATTAAAGATGAAGAAAAAAAGAGATTTGGAGATGAACACAATATGTGATTTTACTTCATTCTGATACTACTAAAACAAAAGTAAGAAGTCATAATTCAAAAATGACAAACAGAACTTAAGTAGAGTTGCCAAAGAAATATCAGCAACAATTTGGAAGTTCTATAATATATAGATGAGTGCTGACTGGCTTTGCACACTAGAAAAGCTAAAATCTAAATACCTGTCCTGGCTGGCGTGGCTCAGTGGTTGAGCATCTACCTATGAACTAGGAGGCCATGGTTCCATTCCCAGTCAGGGCACATGCCTGGGTTGTGGGCTTGATCCCCAGTGTGGGGCATGCAGGAGGCAGCCGATCAATGATTCTCTCTCATCATTGATGTTTCTATCTCTCTAACCCTCTTACCCTCTCCATCCTCCCTGAAATCAATAAAAATATATATTTTTTAAAAAACCCAAAAATTTAGAACTGATGGGAATTGATGTGTTTTATTATATTGAGAGGCATATAAAAACTCTGGTACAGAGTTTGGGGAAAATTTAAAATATAAGCAAATGAAAAATAGGGGATAATATTTAATCCCAGGAAAATAAGAAAATTGCAAAAAAAGAAAAAAGTGTGATCTATTTTCCTAATTTATAATAATGTAAATAATTATTACTTAACTAAAACTTGTGGCATAGCTATTTTGCAATGGGGAACTGATGGTTGGGAGGTTGCTGGTGAAGTGGTGTACAATAACAGAGCCCAGCTCAAGGTACTGCAAGAAAAGAAAATTCATCTTCCTTAAGTTGACTTCTAGTAAATCAACAGGTAGCATCTAAAATCAATGATACCAAAAAAACAACACAGAACAAAAATGTTATTTAGAAATATGGGAGTAGGTACCAGAAGAAACAAAAAAATAATGTTAAGTGATTTCTTCTAGGGTTTGGGAACTGGAAGGGATGAATGAATGCTGCTTTTAATCATAAATTTTTAATAAAAATGACCTTAAAATATAAACATCAGTCATTTTGACACACAATAATAAATAAGTAAATTATAAAGAAACTAGAGGCCCAGTGCACGAATTCGTGCACGGGTGGGGTCCAACCAGCCCGGCCCCAATCAGGGTGGATTGGGGCTGGGCCTGTCGGGAGGAGGAGACAGTGGGAGGTTGGCCGGCTGGCCTGCCCTGATCAGGGTCCGATTAGGGCTGAGCCAGCTTGGGGGAGGGGCTGAGGGTGATTGGCCAGCGGGCCCCACCCCCGAATATGATAGTGGGGGCCCATCAGGGGCAGGGCTGGCTAGGGAGAGGGGCTGCAGGTGGTTGGCCAGTCAACCCTGCCATTATTGGGGTGGGGCTGTGCAGGAGGAGGAGCTGCAGGAGGTTGACTGGCTGGCCCTGCCCCCTATTGGGGCAGGGGGAGTGTTTAGGGGCGGGGCTGGCAGGGGGAGGGGCTGTGGGTGATTCAGGGTGGGGCGGGCCGATCAGGGGCTGGGCTGGCTGGGGGGACAGGCCGAGGGAGATTGGCCAGCTGGCCCCACCCCTGATTGGGTGGGTTCGCTGGCTTCAGTAGGCATCATAGCAACCGTTTCTTCAGGTCATTCTGGTGATATGGTCACTGGCTTTTTATATATATAGATACTTACATTTATGCCAAAAAATACTATGGTCTAAATATTTCTACATGTTTTATGTAAGTTTGATATGGGCCTGAAAAAAAAAAAAACTTAGCTCAATTTAACTTTGTATAAGTACAGACTTTAAGAACTATTTTTTCTTATAGCTAATAGTTTCTCAAAAAATGTTGGACACTTGCCTATTGTAATATTATATTTAAATCTACCTGGTTTAAAGACCATCCACCTTAATTACTGATAGTACCAACAGAAGTACACGAGTTAGCTATATCCATATTTCTTAAGGCTGGGATTTGGGGAGTAAGAGAGCTTACAGGGACAGCTGATAAATCAGCATGTTCCAAACCCAAGTTTCAGGACAATGGATATGGTGACAAGGAGCATCGTGCAAGAGGGATGTCAAAAGCACCAATCTGAGGTCATCTGGGAGTACAGAGATCAGTGTTAAAAAGTGTAATGTTGTATATCCTCAATTCATAAACTTTTCTCAAGGTGATTTCATTTTAATGAATACTTCATTTTTTCAAAAGAAGTATCACTTAGGTAATGAAAAAAAGAATCCTAATAACCCTGACGCAAGATAAGATCTCCCTCACCTCTTTACTTTCCCTCCTGAAATACCGTTTGATATTTCCATACCTCTCTGTAGCCATTGCTGATTTGCTCCAAGCTGAGGGAATACACAAGATTCTTGCCTCCCACAAAGAGTCTCTCTTGATATTCATCCAGCAGCATTGTATGGAGATCAAGAAATCCAAAAGGGCTATGGAAGATTGATGTTCTGTTTAATTCCAAGAGCTCTGAAATGCAAAAGGAAATGAATGCTAAACACAAGAGAAAACAAAAATACCTTTATAATACTTTTCTCATGGCTTCATTTTTTATACCTATTGGAACTGTGTAGTTCACATTCATTTTATCAGAAATATAAAGGTTGTAAAAAGTATTACTCAAAAAGATTAAAAATACACCGTGCATTAACAATTCTATATTGTATATTTGAAAGTTCCTAAGAGAAAAGTTCGTAAAAGTTTTCAAAAGAAAAAAATTCTAACGATGTGACTTGTTGGAGGCTAAACTTCTTGTGGTAAGTAGTCATTTAGTAACATATACACGTATCAAATCAATATGCGGTACACTTTAAACTTAACAATGTTATATCACAACTATATCTCAAAACTGGAAAAATTTAAAAAATATTTGTGCATTATGTAAAAAAATGGAGTGCAACTAGGAATATATTTTAATGTGCAGGAGTTAAAATCTTTTATAAGTTTATGAATCTCAAAACTTCAATTCAGCTTAAGGTATTTACCCTATGTTTTTAAATACAGAAAGAATTACTCTTCACAATCTTTAAAGTGCTATGTGAAAAACTCTATTAATGACTTTTATATTTACTTCTCTATGTGCAACAAACATCCCAAATCTACAATAAATATTCCCCTTTAATTCCAGATAAACACCAACTCAGAAGTTGGTTTTGAAAGTCATGTCCAAAATCAAATTGTTCAAGTCCGGAAAAGATCAGGTTTGTTAATACAATGAGGTAACCCATGGTAGCACTCAGTATAGTGGGGACGAGTTTTGATAAACCTGGTGGGGATCTACTTTCTACCACTGTGTTTTGGCTACTGTTATGCATTCTTCCCAACATCAGAAATTACAAATTGTTTGTTTTAACTAACATACATGTAATTTAGGAAGTCAGAATTTGGGAAACACGTTATGTGTATACATTTGTTTGTTTGTTGAAGGTATTTAATTGCATGTCGCAGTTCAGTACTTACGATTGGTAAATGATATATGAGAGTCTTTGATGATGAGAGAGGATATCATCCCCAATACTGATACCATTGTAATTAGTTATTAATAATAGGAAAGGAGTGAAAGGAAGGTGACACATTATAAACATGGTCATGTAGGCAGCTTCACTAGGAAGCTTCAATTTCATACTCTCAGGGAACCACTGGCCCATTCCCTACAGATCACTGCGGGAAGGGGTCCAACAAAGGGGAGATAGATGCATGCTCAGTGAAGTGGGCGTGACTAGGAAAGGTGCCTGTCAGTCAAACCTGGGGACAAAGATCATTGGTCAGAATGGGTAGGGCTACTGCAGGACCACAAAAATGTGGAAATACATAATCCCCTAAAGAAAAAAGTGCTCTCTATCTCTATCTCTATCTCTATCTCTCAGCTCTTTTGGCTCACAGCTCGCTCTCTTGTTCCTGCTTCTTTGTATTCTCCCATGTTTTCTCTACAGCCATGTGGTCCTGTGGACCCCACATGCAATGGACTGCTGGGTTGTAACTAGGAATACAAACCAAGCTAGGCTGATGCTGGGTTGGATTGCTCCAACATATAATGGAAGCTCCAAACATTGGCTTTGATTTTAGTCCTGCTAAAGGCAAAATGGGACTTCTTCCTTGGTAAGGCTGAGGGAAATGCAACCTTGGAAAAGGGATTTAATTATATGCAAATAAAAATCACTTGTTCTCCCATGCAAGTCTCAGAAAATTCTTTTTCTTGGGATATCGCAAGAAGCCCACTGCCACAAGCAACTGGTAGGGGACGAGGACCTCTCCCCTCCAATAGTAATACTAGACCTTGCATGCTAGAGAATTCCTGAAGAGAGCTCCCTGGGAAATTAGAAGATTTTCTAAAGGTCAATGCCTTTGATAGAATGCATCTGATAGAATGTGGAATATTGGTGACCAGAACATTTCATCCATGGAACAATATGAAATATGACAAATCTACAGAATTCTGCACAATCTTATACTGCTTCTGAGAACAGAGAGATGAAGTATCTTTTCTCATCTATTACGGATGTATTCACTGTCTATATCTCTACTACGTGGATACCCCAAATTTTGTGGAGTAGGGCTAACTTTTAATATTTAGTTTAAAATAAACAATACTGCTAAAATCATATTATTCCTTATAAAGATAAAACTTGTGGAACTGAGTCATTTGACTACCTAATAAAGAAAATTAGAAGAACTTTTCAGGAAGAGATGGGGAGAATAATCAAGTGCTTTTTTGGGGGGAGAAATAAAATAGAAATTTGAGAGATTTAGGTGTTCTTGAATCCTGAAAGACAAATTTGTCAAAAAAGAATCAGACTTTTTTTCCTTCCTTATTAGGAATTCACAAATAGTAGAACCTGTGCATTTTAGAAATCCAATCCCATAACAAAAATATAGATCAAAGCTATCCACTGCCTTTACATATACTCACTTATGGTTTTATAACAGGACTGATAAGTGGATTCTTTTCTAAAAAAAGTTTTCCCAGTTATTCTAATAGGTTGCTCAAATTCCCAAAGTTTTATGCAGTAAAATCATTATCGGCAAGGATGCAACTGATCAAAAAATGGTTACATATTATCTGACATTAACAAGTAACTCTAGAGTTACCAAATATACTAAGGTTCAAAGCTTAGGGAAGAAGTTTGCTGGAAAATAGAGAAAGTCATGAACGGAATCAAATATGAGGATTCTACCCTAAAATGTTGCTACAGTGGATTAGTTCATGCCTAAATTTAAAAAGTATGAATTGAAATGTAGAGGAAGCCCAACCAGTAAAGGAGGTACCCCATGAATGAATTTCATTTAGGGATGACCTTGCTTGTTTCCTAGTGATGTCATTAGGACCTCATTACCCTTGTATGCACAGAGAGATGAGAGATAGAGGGAGGGAGGAAGGGAGGGAGGGAGGGAGGAAGAGAGAGAGAGAGAGAGAGAGAGAGAGAGAGAGAGAGAGAGAGGAGAGAGGAGAGAGAGAGAGAGAGAGAGAGAGAGAGAAGAGAGAGAGAGAGAGAGAAAGAGAGAGAGAGAGAGAGAGAGAAAGAGAGGAGAGAGAGAGAGAGAGAGAGAGAGAGAGAGAGGAGAGAGGAGAGAGAGAGAGAGAGGAGAGAGGAGAGAGAGAGAGAGAGAGAGAGAGAGGAGAGAGAGAGAGAGGAGAGAGAGAAGAGAGAGAGAGAGAGAGAGAGAGAGAGGAGAGGAGAGGAGAGGAGAGAGGAGAGAGGAGAGAGAGAGAGAGAGAGAGAGAGAGAGAGAGAGAAGAGAGAGAGATTGGTCAATTTCCACCTGATTTTATGACTTGCCAATTTCTGTTGTACTTGCTATAATTCTTATAATCTAAAGGTGGTAGTTCCTATTTCTTTGTTAGAGCCCTGGTCAGTGTGGCTCAGTTGGTTGAGTGTCGTCCCATGCACAAAGAAGTGGTTGTTGGTTCCAATCCCAGTCAGGGCACATGCCTGGGTTGTGGGCTCAAACCAGGAGGCTGTCGATCAATACTTCTAACAATGACTCTGTAACCTATTATATATAAAACTCTCTTCAGGAGCAACTAGGGAAAGTCTATTAGGGGGTTATGTACCTGAAATCAAATGTATTTTGTAAAGCCTCATAACTCCCATTTGAACCCAGTGATCCCACTTCCAGGAATATATCCCAAGAAACTAGAAACACCAATCAGAAAGGATATATGCACCCCTATGTTCATAGCGACACAATTTACCATAGCTAAGATTTGAAAACAGCCTAAGTGCCCATCAGCAGATGAGTGGATTAGAAAACTGTGGTACATCTACACAATGGAATACTATGCTGCTATAAAAAAGAAGGGACTTTTACCATTTGCAACAGCATGGATGGAACTGGAGAGCATTATGCTAAGCTAAATAAGACAATCAGAGAAAGATAAATATCACATCTTCTCACTCATTTGTGGAATATAATGAATAGCATAAAGTGATGAACAAAAACAGATCCAGAGACAGAGAAGCATCGATCAGACCGTCAAACCTTAGAGCAGTGGTTCTCAACCTTCTGGCCCTTTAAATACAGTTCCTCATGTTGTGACCCAACCATAAAATTATTTTCGTTGCTACTTCATAACTGTAATGTTGCTACTGTTATGAATCGTAATGTAAATATCTGATATGCAGGATGGTCTTAGGCCACCCCTGTGAAAGGGTCGTTCGACCGCCAAAGGGGTTGAGACCCACAGGTTGAGAACCGCTGCCTTAGAGGGAAGGTAGGGGAAGGTGGGGATAAGGGGGAGAGATCAACCAAAGGACTTGTAGGCATGCATATAAGCCTAATCAATGGATACAGACACCAGGGGGGTGAGGGCATGAGTGGGGGGTGGAGGGAGGAATGGGGGGATAAGGACACATAAGTAATACCTTAATCAATAAAGAAAAAAAAATAAGATAAAATGGAAGGTTTTCCCAATATTCAATAGTTGGGCTTGTTATAATTCAAAATAATTCAACAGCAATAACATCAACAGAAAAATTCAGTTTTATATCAATTTTAATTGTTATTAACTTTAATTCTTATTTTATAAATTGTCTCAAATAACTACAGAATTTTTCATGTTGCTTTCATTTATCAATTCGTGACATTTTCATCGACTTTTGAGAAAATTAAAATATTTTTTGTTTCTTGGTGTATACTAAAGCCAAAGGAAGCTGGAGCAGAAAGCTTTTTTCCTTCTCATTTTTTTTCTCCCTTTAGTTTTAGAGCTAGCACTTTCAGTAATATTATTAGTTCCAAATTATAGTCCGCGGACTCGGCATATTTACTAAGCGATGGCTAACTTCTTTATCCCTTCAGACTGCTTCAAGCTGCTTACATGAAAGAATCAGAAAACATACAGGAAGAGGGGGACAACAGACACTCTAATCTCAGGTAATCTCCAGAAAACACAGTGCAAACAATGGACAGGGCTGACTCGGTTAAAAGGAGGGAGCTCATCTTGAGTTCTTCTTCCTCTAAAAATAACATGAATTACTTGGGGGAGGCAGTGGACAAAGAAACAAGACGAAACTGAGCTATGCCAACTCAGAGTACATCCGGAAATTTTCTCAAGAGGGAACTAATTATTATTGCTAAGCTGCATGTTAATTATCAGCTGTCAATGAAGACATACAGAGGATTTAGTCATTTCCTCTCCTGGCCTTTCGTCTTAACCTGCAAGGGAAATAGTTCTAAAACTCATTGACAGCAATATATTACACAGACAGTTCTCCTCACTTTGTCAAAACATATTTAAATTCCACACCTCCGTGTGTAAATGGGGTGGAGAGAGTGCACATTTTTTCGGTTCTCAAACAAAAACAGATCTTCAAGGGAGGGATGTTTGCTTCTTGAATGTACACTTCTCCGCTGTCACCTGCAAACTAGCGACTTCCTGAGACCCATTATTTTTTAATAAATCCTTTTATTCAATGCAGATCTTAAAGTGAAGTCAACAATAACATATTGAGTTGCACACATAGGAAGCATTAATAACAATGGAATATGGAAATAACCATTAGAAATTTTCTTCAATTTCTTAATGGTTCAAAAGGAAAAGGCTTCTTGCAACATGCTTCACTGATTTTGACAGATCTGATCAATGATCACTAATGGCTTGTAATAATGTTGAAACAGAGTAGTAAAGAAATAAGCAATTGCTGAAACCGGTTTGGCTCAGTGGATAGAGCGTCGGCCTGCGGACTGAAAGGTCCCAGGTTCGATTCCGGTCAAGGGCATGTACCTGGGTTGCGGGCACATCCCCAGTGGGAGATGTGCAGGAGGCAGCTGATCGATGTTTCTCTCTCATTGATGTTTCTGACTATCTATCTCTCTCCCTTCCTCTCTGTAAAAAATCAATAAAATATATTTTTAAAAAAAGAAATAAGCAATTGACTTTTTTAAGTGCAAACAGGGAATAGTTCAATGATTTGCTAATTAGTCTTTCTAGCAATGGTCTGTGGGTGGTCTTTCATGAATTCTCTGAACTTTTAGATTCTTTCTTACAAGTCAAAGGTCTACAATAGGCATTGTGCTGCTCCAAGTTTTCATCATAAATTTCTTCAACAAAAGCAGAAAGACTTGGAATGTACATATGAACAGCCTACATATTAAATAGCCTTTTACTGCCTTGGTCAAGGAAAACAAAATAGTGTCAAAATTTTAAGATTACTCATTTCTGATATATATATATATATATATATATATATATATATATATATATATTTTAATAGCCAGCATTATACATGTTATTCTGGCTTACAGGTCTCTGAACTCCTCTATGAACACGAGGTCACCCTGGGCCATGGTTACACAGTATTATTGTCTATCCGTGTACTGTATGTGTTTATGTGCTTGTATTTAAATTATTGAACTAAAAATCATAGAATGTAAAATGTACTACCTAAACGTCAGTGATTTACATTTATTTTTGATTGCCTAATTGTTTAATTATGATTATATTCTAATTTCATTGGAGGACAAAGGAGCAAGTCCTATGTGAATAGCTTCCTAACCTGAATCTGCATCCCAGGGGTACCCTGAACTGGGACCACAATGTGCCATTCACTCAGTGTTCCTTTAGAGGCTTGTAAAGTGTGACATGTTTTTCCAAATGTAATGGGAGGGCCTGCACAGGCTTTAAGAGCAATTCTATAACCAGATTTGTTTTTTAAATACCAGTTGGTTTTGAATTACGTAAAGGCCAAAGGGGGCAAAAGTTGAAAGGAGGTTTAAAGACTATTTTTAAAAACTCCTCATCTGAGGATATGTTTTTGTTGATTTGAGAGAGAGAGAGGAAGGGAGGGAGAGATGGAGAGAGGAAGGGAGAGAGAGAGAGAGGGAGAGAGAGAGAGAGAGAGAAAGAAAGAGAGAGACAAGGATGTGAGAGAGAAACATCAATCCGTTGCCTCCCCTACATGCCCCAAGTGGGATCAAACTGGCAATCTAGGCTTGTGCTCTGACTGGAAATCGAACCTGAAACCTTTTGTTGTATGGGACTATGCTCCAACCAATCAGCCACCTGGCCAGGGCATTGCATAGCTTAAAGGTATACAACATAATGATTTGATTGTATTGCAAATGATTACCACAAGAAGTTTAATTCACATCCATCATTTCATACAGTTTTTTTCTTGTGATGGGTACTTTTAAGATTTGCTTTCCTAGCAACTTTCAGATGTACCATAGAGTACTGTTAACTATAGTCATCATGATCTACACTATTTTGTAACTGGAAGTTTGTACTTCTTTAATTTCTTATTTTAAATTTGTTTTTATTGTTGACACTGCTATAGACGTGCACCATTTCCCTCCCTCTATGTCCGCCTTCTCCCAGCCCACCCCATCTACTGGCCTTCACCACAGTGTTGTCTGTGACCATGGGCTAAGCAAAATGTTCTTTGGCTAATCTCTTCACCTTTTATCCAGTCCCTCCCACACCCTCCCCTCTAATATTCCCGAGCCTGTTCCATGTATCCATGCCTCTGGTTCTATTCTGTTTGTCAGTTTATTTTGCTCATTAGATTCTACATATAAGTGAGATTGTGTGGTATTTGTCTTTCTCTGACTGCCTTTGTACTTTTTAAAAAAAATAATCCTCACCCAAGGATATTTTTTCCATTAATTTTATAGAGAGAGTCCAGGGGAGGGAGGAAGTGGATATATAGAGAGAAACATTGATGCCTCCCACACACGCCCGAACCAGGGCCAGGATCAAGCCTGCAACTGAGAGGTATATGCCCTTGACCGGGAATCGAACCCACAACACTCTAACATTGAGCAAAACCAGCCAGGGCATATAATGGAAGTTCTAAACTTTTTGAACATATTCACACATTCCCCCACATCTAAATTTTTGTTTTTGTTGAAATTCTGTATCTTTTTCAAACTACTTTATCATTGTTCTATAACACATTATATTTTCTTTAATAAATAATGTTACATAACAAAAAACAAGCAAATTAACTAAAATTGGAATTGCATTTTACTTTACCATATACTGATTCAAATAATACTAGTATTTGATATTTTAAATTCTTCAAAATAATATGACTCAATTTTTATATACTATATTGACCCCTCAAATCTATACTTTTTAAACCAAGTGCATCCTTGCCATCGCCTTAATAAAGAAACTTCTCCAATTTAGAAAATGAAAATTAACTCTGGTTTTCTACCCCTGAACCAACTCTGTCAGTCTTCTACTCTTAGTAAATGGTTCTTTGGATTTTGGCAAAAATCTAGTATTTGTCTTGATTCTTTTTTTCCTGAAGGCCACACTATCTGTCCTCAACATCTTCACTACAACTATTCATTGACCAGAAAAAGAGCCTCCTATTTTCTTGCTTCTGCTCTCTCCCAGTTCCCCTTTTACCCAATCGGTTTACCTCACAGTAGCCAGTGACTTCCTTTAAAAACAGAAATCGGATCACGATGTTCTTTAGATAAAAATCCTGGCTCGGAGTCTGTCACACTCTGCCCTTTGCCCACCTCACCGGGATGTTGCTCCACTTTCTCCCTTGCTCACGCAGCTCCAGGGCATGGGCTTTAGAGCTTTGCCTGCCTCTTCCTTTCTGTCTGATGTGCCTCCGGACCTCCACAGGGATGGCTCCTCTTGTCCTTTGGATCTTTCCTCTGTGAAGTCTGCCCAGTCTAAGAAATTGGAACTGTCACCTAGGCACGCTCACTTTTATCCTCGCCGTTAATATCCTTTATTGCCTGAAGCATACTTGGTTTTGTTTTCTGTTTGTTTCTATTTTTCTTTACTTCCATATTTTCTTTTTTTTAAAAAATATATTTTATTGATTTTTTACAGAGAGGAAGGGAGAGGTATAGAGAGTTAGAAACATCAATGAGAGAGAAACAACGATCAGCTGCCTCCTGCACACCCACCACTGGGGATGCGCCCACAACCAAGGCACATGCCCTTGACCAGAATTGAAACTGGGACCCTTGAGTCCGCAGGCCAACGCCCCATCCACTGAGCCAAACCGGTCAGGGCTACTTCCATATTTTCTTCCTCCTCTGACAGGAAACAGGTTCCATAAGAGGAGTGACTTTTTTCATCCTGGTCACTGATATTCCCAGAGCCTAGACCAGTGCTCGCCATTTGTTTAGTAGGCACTCAGTAAAGACATGTGCAAAGAATGAACTCTAAATCTCAACTACATGTGTGAAGATGGAGATAATAATAACTAATTAGTGGGTTGCTGTAAGAATCAAATGATTCATAGTACCAAATGGATGGCTAATATATGTATATGAACACCTTCCTTCCTTCCTCCCTTCCTCCCTTCCTCCCTTCCTCCCTTCCACCCTCCCTCCCTCCCTTCCTTCCTTCCTTCCTTCCTTCCTTCCTTCCTTCCTTCCTTCCTTCCTTCCTTTCGTTAATGTTGATAAATTATTGGTCAATGGCATTAAATAAAAATCCCCCCTGCAGAAACAGGTCTTTCTTAATTATATTCTGTCAAGTGGACATAGTTTCTCTGTAGGCTTATTACATAGGCTTACAGTAAAATAGGAAATTTTGCAAGTACACGATTACTATGATCACTGTCAACAGCTAGTCTATTTTAAGTTAAAACCTTGCTTTCCTAACATCAGTAGATTGGTATAATTTTCTATTCCATCTTTCAATTCACATCCATCTCAGCTTGCAAGGGAAAATTAGTCTTTATTTTCTTAGAAAATTTCTTTTGTTTCTTTATCATCTACTTATTTATGAGCTCAAAAAAAAAATGCATTATACAAAAACTATCCCCCCTCTACCCTTGACATTTAAATCAGAATAGAAGGCAAAAATTCTTTCAAAATGTGTGCTATTACTATTAAACCTTAAATTTCTATGAGTTTTCCAGTATGTAACTTGGTTGTTGTTTTTATAAGAACAGAGACGTCAATTTCTAGACAGGTGCATGGCTTGACATGGTGTTAAAGCATCACAGCTCAGCAGCCTCTGCATTTTCCTCTCTTGACCTCTAACAAAGATCTTTAGTCTCAACTCTATGAAAATAAAGCCGTCGCTTAACCATATAATTTAATCCTACAAAACATTCTTTCTAAGAAAAAAATGACTTCCAGATGTACCAGGAGTTTGCATTCTGACACTCTGACATACTGAACATTTGCACCTTTAAAAATATGTCTTTTCCAGACTGACGTATTTCCATAAAAAATGACTCAGGTGTAATCTGGACACGTTCTCTATTAACATAACATTTTCCTCCTAGGTTCATTACTGACAGAATAATAACTGAATTTCAAATCCAGGCAGAATGAAGGTGACTTTATAATCTTTTGATAGTCCATTAATTAAATGGAAATTGAATCTACTCATCACTATAATGACAAGGAAAATAATACCAATAATACTGTTGATAGATGTATATCTGGATATAGTAGGAATGAGGCTGTGCGTTATTTGCCATCATTTGATCAGTTTGGAAATGTTAGACAACCAATAAAAGCTCATTTGCTCTTAAATTACATGCCTCAATTACTGTAGCTGCTGCCATGTGAACCGGATGCCACTTAATAGGTAATAGGCCCCCTGGGTGGGTGGGTTCTCTTCAGATGTGGCTAACGAAGGGAAACATGAAGAGAGGAGGCAAGCCCATGCTATGTGTACAATTCACTGATGACCTTCTTTCACAAAAAGTCGCCTTAGTGACTAAGCTGCTAACAAATTCTTCTTCTGTTTTCCCTTTCCAGCAGTCCTCAAGAAGCACCGATTCACTTCCCAGAAAACCCTGTTGTTTACAACCTGACACAAGGCAAACAGTACCCAAAGAGACCACCCATGTGTTCTCTGAAAACTATGAAGGGAGGAAAGATTCAGATGAACAGAAAGGCTCTTGGGTGGTAGGTACCACATAAAAAATATCCAACTGATGTCATTTAATTTGCCCTTCACATCACTCCAATAATGAATGCACAATGCTGCCCATTTTATAGAATAGGAAAAGAAGCTCACGGAGAAAGTTAAAACCTTGCTAAGGTCACGTACCATTTGAATGTTGATATTTTTGGATCTAGTACATTATTTTGCTCATTTTGTTAGTTGGTCCATAAACAGAGACTTTGTATAAATATACAGTTTCTTTGTTGACTCAGGTTAGTCATAGGATTTCAGTACGGTACATCTCTTAGGAGTATGTTACAGGTGTCTCCCTGATTTCATGCATTTATCAAATAGCATTTACCCATAATAAATGGTCACAGACACCTGTGGAAGTAGGCGTTTCTCCAGTCTGGACCTCAGTCTTTTCTCATAATTTGCCCTAGACATCCCCAAGGCTATCCCCTGGCAGCCGTGCTTATGTTGTATAACCTGATTACAACAAACAGAAAAGAATGGGACCCGAAGGATCAGACAATACAGAGAACAGAAGGCGAAGAAAAGGAAATAAAGAACCTCTATTAACATCAAATACGTAAGAGGAGATAATGTTCTTAAAGATAAAAATTAATTTAAAACATAAGTACAGACACCTGTGTTTGTTCCCAATTTTGCTGCTGAATATACAATTTACAGGAGAGTAAGTTTCCCATTTGTAGGGTGAGAAAGAGGAGTAGATGAGATCGACTAGCGAGGTTTCTTCTAGCTTCACGAACTGTATCTCATCATGAACTATATCATCTCCAGTTGGGAAAATACAAATCAAAAATATCCAAAGGATACTTTCTAGAACTTTTAAATTTGTAAAATTTTGCAAACCAATGAGAACTGCAGAATTAATTCTGCAGTACAAAGAGATAAGAATTAATGCTGAAGATACAATTTTATATCTGTTGAGTTCTTATGTCAAAAAAGTATGTCATTATGGGCCAAAAAAATAACCAATTTATTGTTATTGATCTGCTCTCCTGTACTTTTTGATAAGCTTCAAATATAAGGAGGAAGCTATAAATTAAATGTATTCAAACTTCATACTGGTATAAAACACTCATTAAGAAAATGAGAAAATATTAATTAGGCTATGCTAACATTAGGAAAATGAAAAGATTTGTCAAAACCTTTATAAATTATAATGTAATCACTTAAGCCAAAATCTTAGTGCTCAGGAAACAAGTAACTTGGCAAATGAAAACACCTTTCCATATGCTGAGAACAAGAGAACAAATGATAAATTAAAAATAAAAAGCATGGAAAACTTGGAAGACATTTTTATGAGATAAATTAAAATGTCTTTTGTAGAACTCACTGAAGAACTCCAAAGTATAAAATTAGCTCTAGACAAGTAATTTATTAGGATAATAAGTTAAAAGAATGAGCCTGGTTGGTATGGCTCAGTGGTTGAGTGTCAACCTATGAACCAGGATGTCATAGTTCGATTCCTAGTCAAAGCACATGCCCGAGTCACGGGCTTGATCCCCAGTGGAGGGTGTGCAGAAGGCAGCTGATCAATGATTCTCTCTTGTCATTGATGTTTCTATCTCTACTTCTTCCTTCCTCTCTGAAATCAATAAAAATGTATTAAAAACATAAAAGAATGACCCATAAATTCTGTCATGTAATTCAAGATCAGGTCCTCATTTTATATTTTAGGAAAGGACGGCCCATCATCTCCTTTGGGAATAAACGGAATTTCTTAAAATATTTCTCCCAGCTGGAGGCAAGAGGAAAATGCAGTAACACATAGGTGTCCTATCCCAGCCCCCAACTTTATCAGAACAGATGCTCGCACCCACATAACTGGCCATCCATCATCAAGTCAAATGTGATTTTACATGCACTTGGATCCCTCTGGCAGGGTCACTGCCCCTATCTGGGGAAAAAATTCCATATGAAATTGGGAACAGGAGGTCAATTTTCTTGTCCTGTCATGGCTAAGAAGAGATAGCCTCTGCCACTGGAAAGCAGCAAATGCATTAACCTCCCTGAGTGGCAGATGCCCTTCAAAGTGATGATGCAATTTCTTAGAATGTTTAAGGTTAGTGACTGCGTTAGTGACTGCAGGATTTATCACTTTAAAACAGCTCTCTCTCTCTCTCTCTCTCTCTCTCTCAAAGACAGAGACAAAATAAAGAATGTGAATGTGGGGAGGGTGATGGTAAGCAGAGGCAAACAGGAAGTATAAAATCTTTCACTTTAATATTTTCTCTCACTTTGCAACAGTGGAAAGAAAAAATGGTAATTAAAATTGAGATAATGTCAAGAAATGATAATTTTTGTTACAGTTCATATTGCCAAAAATAATAAAACTTAATAGACATGATATTGAGGTATTTAAAGCTATCAAGCCCCAGCCTGTTTTTGTAGAATTTATCAATTACAGTCCTCAGTGAAACTTCTGATTTTCTATATAAAATATATAGACATTTATTGCTATATCTAAATTATTAAATGCTTACAAATAGTTAAAATGTTTATAATGAGACCATTCCAGAACATTAAGGAAATTAACTAAACGATTGACTGGCAACATAATTTTATTTGACAAAGGCAAGGTTTCTAACTGTGGCTGCTACTCCTAAAAGCTCAATTGCAGTATTTAAAATTCTATAGTTACTTCACTCATGTTTTTAATATCCATTGATACTGCATAGAATGTATGACATCTTATAAGGCATTTTACGATAATAAATAATTTAGAGTAAATTAAAGTTTTGGAAGGCAATTAATTAGCACACTTCCCTTAGTAAATAAAGCATTTTTACTGGTAATTTACCATGAGTAAAATAATAATGAACTAATTTCTAATGTAAGTAACTATCCTACTTATATGACCAAGGAGACACCATGTTTGGAACCAAAAGAACAAAAAGAGATTTTTTTGATCAGGTAATAGTGAGTTCTCTGAATTTACTATGAACAGAAGCTTAATGTTTTCCAGGGGGCTGATCTAATGACAAGACTACCTATGTGGTATAATTTGAAGAAGGGTAATATAGAGGGCCCTTAGAGTCCAATTATGTAATCCTCTCCTAGTCATGCCTGTCATTAAAGTTTTACAACTTTGATATTTCTGGCCTTCAAGAAACCCTATTAAAATTTTGGAACCTCTGGGAGGGATTATACCTTAAACTTTTATCAACTAATGACTTAGCTTCTCATGAATAATTGAACCGGGTCCTGGGTAAATGTAACATTAGATAAACCTAGAGGAGGGGTGTTTTCATGTGGAAAGAAAGAATAACAGCACGTTAGGGGGTTGTGGGGGTGGTAGGGGTGCAAAGTTGACATCAGTCCAACTTTCATAGTGCTGCCCTAACAGGCCAGGTTTCTAGGTCCTGGCACATAGCTTTGCCTTGTTGCCAAAAGAGGGACTCTAGAGCCAACTAAATTGTTCACTTTTGGCCTAGTTTTCTGGAGGCAATCAGACACACTCCATGACATACCAGGGTGTGTCTGAATGGTGTCACAAAAGTCTAAATAATTGGGTCAAAAATTTACTTTGGCACCCATCAACCTGACAGAAAAACATGATTTTAATGGTAAATTTAGTGCTCGGTGTGGGGGACTGACTTGTTGCTGATATTGGTGTTTCTGTTTCTTTAAGAGCAGTGATTCTCTACCTTGGTTGCACTTGGAATCTCCTGGAAGCTCTGAGAAAATGCTGATTCCTGGGTCCCTCACCAAGAGAGTATGGTGTAAGGTTTGACATTGGCATTAAAAAAAAAAATCTCCCCCAAGTAATTCTAATATGACACAAAACTGAGAACTTCTGCTGTGGAATAATTCTGCTGAAGTTCAGCTATTAGGTAAGCTATAAAAATTGAATGCATATAATAATCATAGGTTTGTGAGCTTGTGGGTTGGTTACAAATAATTGCTAGGATATCAAACTCGCCAAAATGTTGCAGTCATTATCCAATCTTCAGTCAATAATGGGAGGAAAATGAAACTAATCACTGCTTGGCATTACAGATAAGATCAAGAAGGGCTGAGAAAAACATTCTTAATTGAATATTATAGCAACGTATTCATAATGGAAACAAATATGGCTGTGCCTACATGTTTATGTATATACATATTCTATGCTGTGATTAGTCGGTATTGAGTGGAATGCCCTTCACCTGCCCCATAAGACACCTCTCATGTGATGAATCTATTTTGTACAATCTTCAAGAAAATAATTTTATTTAAGATCTCACATATTTTATATAATGGTTAACTTTGAATATTTCAGCTGGAAGAAAGTTTATTTTTAAAAGATGGTGCTTCATCTCTCAGATTTATGACCATTAAAAGGGGGATAAACTCAAAAATAAATCTCTGTGTTGAGTGCTACGAGTTTGATTTTGAGCAGCTTTCAACACGCAGATTTCTTAATAAACTATGTGTGTCTCCTGTCATTTGTAAGGTGTTTAAGGCATTGAGGTAAGAAATCTAGCTAGTCTAGGCAGTGGGCACACGGTGCTGTGTGCAGATGATGTTTTATTGCATTGTACACTTGGAACCTGTATGGTTTTGTGAATTTATCACCCCAATAAATTTAATTTTTAAAAAAGAAATCTAGCTAGTCTAAAAGACTTCATGCCATGTCTAATTCATGCATTGAAAAAATGTGGTGGGACATTGTATGAAGAGCCTGTCAGTTTTAGAGGTGAACCCTTCCTTTGGGTCAGGCGTAAATATGTTTATTTTATAGGGTGAAATAAAGCAGGTCTTTTAGGACACCATGACAGAGATTTGTTAGTGTTCTAATGTCATATTCTCCACTGAAAGGAGTATCAAACAACATTCATGATTACTCCCAATGATTGCCATTTTCTATTCAGTAAATGAGCATTTTTTTTAAAAAGTCTGAGCACATCTAGTCTCTGCCTACCAGCAACTGAGTGCTTCTAAGGGGTAAGGGTCTAGACTAATGAGATCTCCATTTGTCCATTGAGGTCAGGGTCAAGGTAAAGGTCCCTCTCTCTTCTCTAATAGCAACATTAAAACAGCAAGAAACCGCTGCATATTCTGGTTGTTGTAATATATGGAATGTGTTTTGTGAGAACGGAGCAGCATATGATATCAGGGTTACCTCAGTACAAAAGAGAAAGGTCACAATTTGCTAATTTCATTTGTTTATCCAACAGAAATGGAAAAGAAAATTGTAACTGATTGGAAGGTGAATGCTAGGCACTGTTTAGGCCCATAAAGTAAACTTGTCCAAAAATCTTCTAGAACTAACATCTTCACCCATTTGATTCCCATGATTAATTTAACTGAAGTGGTCATCCAGGTGTCTGATTTCTTCCACCCTCCCAAATCCACTCCAGTCTGTATTTAATACAGACTTCCCATTCAAAAAAGAAGAGTCTGTAGACAGGGTCATATAATTAACAGATCTCCCAAGCTGGCAACCCCCAAACACTTCATGTCTACTGTTCAATTACTCGAGGCTGAAACCTTTGATCTGAGTCTTCATTTATCGGCCTTCACAAACTAGCAACCCCTGGAAACACAGGCAGTGGGGTACATTCATTTTACTCTGAGTATAGACATTGGATAAAACAAGACAAAAGAATGGGCATTCCATTCCAAAAAGGTATTATATTTGGTTCTGGTACTCTATAACTTTTAAAGGAAGCAAAAGGGAAAAAATAAGATATGTATATTTTAGAGATAACTGTATTTAATATTAATTTGAGCTTAATAAGAAAGAATAAAGCTTGTCAAATGTCTATAACAAATTATTTTGCAATTATAAAACTTAGTCTTATTAAGTGGTATCTGAAATTAGTAATTTATCATCTGAGGTTTGAATACCCAAGGAATGTGCTGAAAAGAAATTGGAACCATAACAAAGGCAAAAATAAAGTGAATTAGGTAAATAAGGTATTTTAAATATCGTAATGAGCTATTTCTGTACTTTGAATGTGACCATATGACATAACGTGTGCCTTCTTTTTAATTTTGGTGTAGTACAGTAATAGAGATAATATGCATTCATACTATAAATATGATTTTTAAAACTTTGTTTAATATGTAAAAACAAAAATGCTCTGGATTCAAAGCTTCATTACTAATGAAAGCTGGTTTTGCCTTTCATAAGGACAAGCTAGAAGAGGAGCTAATTTGTTCATACTTTTGAAATAGGAATAGTGAATTTATATTTTTAAAATATCAAAGGGAGGGTACACATCAATTATAATAGGAAAGTCTCTATTTGCGGAGTGTTTGTTTTAATGAACTGCCATTCATATTCGGTTGTTCTCATTCTTTGTTTTGGGAGTTAAGCCCCACGCTCATGCTCACTCCTTTCCAATTAGTCAGATGTGTCCTGCTTGGTACTAGGTGGTTACTACACCACAGCTTTCTAGTTTTCAGACTTAATTAAAAAAGTGATAGTGAGTCTTGGCTCAAAATCAAGGCTGTGACCCCTGCAACCATCAGATCTCCTTTAATCTCCCACAGCTCTGCTCCCTGACAAATTCCCTGGACAGCATAATTACCCCTTCCCATAACACTTCCAAATGCTCTGCGGGGTTCCCAGGGGAGGCAGCACGGAGGTGCCATAAACATGTTAAGGAAGAAGCAAAAAAATTAATTGTTTTTTCTAAAAGTAATTATTTAATACAACAATTGTCCAATGTTGATTGCACAAACACATTTTAAAACCTTATAAAGTTAATTGCATATTTTATACTGAAGGTGAACTTGCCACAAAACTAGTCTATGAGATCATATTTAGGTTCTTTTATCATTAAAAGCAAAACTATGATTGGGTCTTCTTTAAAAAAATACATCTTTTACATACAATTTCATATCATAAGAAAAATGAGTTAGTTGGGTGACTTTAGCATGCACTTTTAGGAAACCAATAATTGCATTGTGTTTTTAGAACTTATAAAATTAGGTTTTCAAATATCATTACCCAATTATATTTGTTTGAAATAAATGCCATACTATTTTGATCCAGCAGTCAAAATCTCTTTCAGGTTTTTGGTACAAATGTACAAAGGATTCAAATTCAGGATTTAACAAGCTTCTAATAGATCTAGCTCTATAACTTGTTGTTAGAGACTTTGTTTTCTTAAAAGTAAAGAAAAGTAACAAAAATTTATTGTCCAATGTAACTGCATGCCACATTTCTTATTCTAAGGAAGAAAAATGATTAATTGGAGTTTAGGTAGATTTACATGGTCATTATTAACTAGACATTCTGTAACAAATTGTGAGTAATTAAATGAAAATATGCTGCTTTCAAATGCATTTGTAAAGATTTTTTTTTAAAGAATCAGGATGGTTAGGAAGAGGGACAGAGAAATTTGAACCTTACCTTTGGTAATGATTTAATATCATATTTACTTAGATGCTTCACCTGCCTACAGTCATGCATTTTTTCCCTATAGGTACATACTCATGGTAAATAAAACAATGAAGAAAAATTATTTTTCCCATATATTATTCCCTCCTTCCCTTGCCAGGACAAATAAGAGATTAAATTAAACTAAGCAACAGCATTCTTCAGATTGGACAGTGGCAAAACAATTAGTTTGCAAGGCTACCCCCATCTAGGGCCTCCGCCTTCCTGACTCATCTTCTTTTCCCTCTCACTACTCCACAGGGGGCACAGCCTCTCCACAACCTCCGGCTCTGCAGGTGTTTTACTTTGTGGAACACTTTTTTAACTCAATAAAGGGTCTTTCTTATGAAAAGAAGAAACCCAATCCCAAGTAAATGTTGTCACAAAGCATGAGCTGTTCTTTTGTATTAAAATGATCCAAAATAATAGTACAAACTATCAAGAAAACTGGCAGAAACGAAGCTGATTTCCTTAAACTATTGCCTCCTCCTTCATCCTTCCTGTAGTGATTGGAAGAAGAGGGAGTGGGGGATATTCCTAGTGTGTATCATCGTCCCATCACAAAATGCTTCTGGAAGTCCAAGCTTTGCCTGTACCACGGTTGTTGATCCATCTGCTTAATCCTTAGAGTTTTCTTACAGAAATAATTTTATCAGGGATCTCTAGGATACACCTCTCTCCTCATCAATGGCAAGGCCCTCAGAGTATTAAAAAATTTGGATGTCATATGTTTTTTTTCCAAAATGTTTAGCCATATATATAAATTTCAGAGAGAAAGGGGGAGGGAGAAAGAGATAGAGACATCAATGATGAAAGAGAATCATTGATCAGCTGCCTCCTGCACACCCCACACTGGGAATCAAGCCTGCAACCTGGGCATGTACCCTGACTGGGAATAGAACTGTGACCTCCTGGTTCATAGGTCAATGCTCAACCACTGAGCCACACTGGCTGGGCCTGGTGTGCTTAATCTTTACATAAAACACCTAGTTGTTAGTGATTCTCCTATATCATTAAATTGATATTATATAACATATCACTATTGAACATAATTTTTTCCATGTAAACTTAGTTTTATTCATTAACTTAAGTATTTTTATGCACAGTACTGATTTCTGGGTATCCTAATGTATAAAATAGTGAACCCCAGCTTCATAGAGCTTCCCTTCTCTATACAAAACAGGTTTCTCTTTTAAAGAGAAAATATTTTTCTTTAAAAAATGTAAAGATATTTTGCTCTGAGTTTTCAACATTGATTTTACTTGGAAAAATTCACAGCAAGGCTAAATTATTTAGGGAAAATATAAATCTACCACAAATAAAGAAAATGCAAATTTGAGATCTCTCAGAATGTAATCAATGCTTAGCAAATCTTATCATGAAAAGGAATTTATCATTTGATTCTGACATTGCTGAGAGATAATATTTGCTTAAGTAATTGAAGGGGATAAGTCAAAATTACGTAGTTTCAATAATTGATATAAATGCTTCTAATGGACAGAATACATCTATAATAATAAAAGCATAATATGCTAATTAGACCAGATGTCCTTCCAGATGTCCTTTTGGACAACCTTCTGGACATCCTTTCAGACGACCTTCTGGATGAAGCCGCTGCGGTGGGGGCTGAGGCAGAGGCAGCAGAGGCCCCAGGCCACCGCAGCGGGCGGGGGCTGAGGTAGCCACCACGGCAGCGGGACAGAGCCCCTTGCACGAATTTTGTGCATCAGGCCTCTAGTTAACTATAACCACTAAAGTCAATGTGTTCTGATATCATCAGCACCTAATTTTAATATTCAACATCAGTGGACACGGAGTGGTATGTTTGATCAGTAGTAGGTAATTAACAATCTATTTACCTACCACATTGTTCCTAACAGAATGACAGTATCAGACCCACTTGAGAGAGTTGAGTTCTTAACGTACCTTCCAGTGAAGCTACAATAAACTTTAGCAAGAAAGGTAAGGATGTACAATCATAGACATCATATATACAAAGGGAATTTGTTACTATCAAAATATTGCATCTTTTCTATGGAATCTTTATTTCCTGGAATACGATTTCAAACTCAACAAACTTTTGTGACTACCAAATGAAAGGAACACCACACATCTTTAGTGCTCCTATAGCACGTCACCCCTAGTCTTTCAGGGTCTACAAGCAGAGGCATTTAAGTTGAACATCTGCATTCATAGGAAAGACTTCAGCAATAGCCTGGATGCTGCAGATCATGTGTTTTCGCAGCTGCCTTATGCTAGACAGAGCATGAAAGACGTTGCTCCATGGCATTTACACTCTATTCTCTAAATAACAAGCTGGCTTTGTAGAGGAGGGAGAGTGAGCAATGAAGCACTGTCACTTCCAGAGCTAAATACATCAACAACTTCACAGACTTTATTTACTCACAAGTTTAGAAAGAGAAAAACTATTCACATTTTGGAATTTAATTTCAAGTGCACTCCAGGAAATGCCGCTTTTTGGTACTTGCTGCAATCTCTCCAACCTGTGACAGGGATGCATGAAAAATATTCATTTTTAAGTAAACAATGTACAATGCACAATCTACCAGCTTCATCATCATCACCTCACCGTCTTCTAAGGAGACAGAATATGTTTCTTGACTAGTTATTCCCTTACCTTATCATGAAGAATGGAGTGAAGGTTAGGGAAAGGGATAGCAGAAACCTAGACCATCAAAATTATAACAAACAGAACACAGGAAAAAGGGAATTAGGAGTTGAAGAAAGAGAATCAACATATGAGTAAAAATACTTTTGAGATCAAATTCAGGCGCCAACAGCATATTTCATGTGACGGCACCTCTTATGTGAGGAAAATAAGATTTTCTAGTTTTTAGTCACTACTGGCATCTGAGGGACACAGGTACATTTGGGGGGGGGTGAGGTAATGAGAATGTGTTAATACAATAGTAATAAATAAGGACCATTGTGGAGAAGAATGGTTTAGGGATTCTGAGTGAGAAAAGTAATTACCAGAGTTAATTCCATTAGGAGTTTTGAAATCCCAAAGGTATTTTTTCCATTAGGGGCACATAAATGTGTAGGGGGTTGAAGGAGGGGACAGAGAAAAATCTGCAGAAAGAATAGAAATTTGAATGAGTGCCCATGATGGCCTTGGTTTTCTTCATGAAAGGAGATAAGCATGACATCTGAGTTGGGGATGGACCTGTAGTTAGTATGTAAGGACTATAGTCTCAGTTTGAGAGGTATTTATGGGGAATAGGTCACAGAATGGACAAGATGCATGTAGAAAATTGTCTGGAAAGCACTATAAGGATTCAGCCAAAATTGGGAGGACATAAGGTTTCTGCCAAATATGTTCATTAGCCCACTAATAAGAGAAAAAAGATGAGTGAGCATTTACAAACCGTAAGTAAGGAAAGGAAAAGGTATAAAGAAATCTATAGTGATAGTGATACCAGTGGTTTAAACTGGAGACTAGAAAAAGGTCAGATGACATATAAACAGGATGGAGACTTACAGATTGGAATAGCTGTATAGAAACCAAACTTTTGTTTTGGTGTAACCTGAGTTCAAGTCTAAGCTCATCTTCTTACTAGTTACTTGATCTTAGTCAAATCACTTATCTTCATTTCGGTCAGTTTGCTTATCAACACAGTAATTATAGCACTTGCTAGAATTATTATAAGGATAAAATTAAATGATTATGTAAAATAGCAGAATATTATGTCCATTGATAAAAAGAGAGGATAAATGTACAACCGATCTCAGTGCATGCCAATGGTATGCTAACTTCCATTTCTTCCCTTCCTTGGTAATGCCCAGAGATCTGGTTAGCCCAGACTCGAGCACGGCCCTCCTTCTCAGGTAAGCTCCCTACCACTTTCCATGATGTCACAGCCCTAAAATGTAGCCATTGTTTCCACTGATGCTGATTTCTCTGCTTTACAGCATAATAAAACCCCTCACTGCAGTTCTTTTTCTCATAAATTTCTAGCTTGCGTTAGCTTTTAGAGTTATCAACTCAAATCTTTCTCAAGAGTAAACTTTCTACAATCTGACTTGTCTAATATCCTACAACAAAACTGACATTTTTAGCATGGCCTGGCTCTTCCTATTACCCCGACTTCATTCCCTAGCATGCCTCCAGAATCTCCCATGGTATTAGATACATTAACTTACACAACATTCCTCAAAGAGACCGCATTTTCTCATGCTTCGGTGTCTTTTCTGCAATCCTCATCCTCTTGTTTCCTTGGTAGTCCTTCAAGACTCATACCAAACATCATCCCTTCTCTGCTCAGACTGAGTAACTCTGATTATATTTGCGTGTCACAGTTCTGGAACGTACCTTCTGATACAGCCCCTATCACTCTAATGATCATAATTTTTTTGTCTTCAGACTCCACCAAATTATGAGAATATGGAAGCTTTGTCTTATTGATTTATGCATGGATAGAACCTGGCATACACAATAACGAAAGCTATTACATGTAAGGGCTACTACCAGGTGCCAGCCTCAATCGGCACAACCACCCCATGGGATATGCATCTTTCTCATCACTGCCATCTTATAGAAGAGAAAACCAAGATACAGGGTGAGGTCATTTGCCCAAGGTCACACACTTTTAAGGTTTATAACTAGACCATGAACCAGTTTCTTTGATCTGGCCAATCTTTCTAAGCACTATAATGGCCTCTCCTAAAGCTGGTCGCATAGTAGGTGCTCAATAAAGATGTGAAAGATCAATGAATATGTAAACTGTAGTTGAAGAAGGCTTACAAGAAAATCAGCCCTGACTGTCTTTTGGCATTGGCACTGCTACAACGTTCTCTTCTTTTGAGTGATTTTCTGATCTCTCTATGCAGAATAAGCTCCAAAACTATCCTGCATCAGAGAACTGACACTCATTTTAATATTTATTGAGTGCTATTTATAATTCTTCTTGCTAGCTATGCCTAAGGGAGTCCAGTTAGAAAATGACATTCACTAGGAGATTGGGGGATCTCAGAAATGGGCCTGACCAGACAGTGATCCTGTCTCAGTTACCAAGCCCCGCACCAACGAAAGGACCTTGGAGACAGGAGTTTGGCTACAGAACCAATGTTAGCTTCTCCCTCCAAACTCACCTCTCTCGTTATCAACCAGCACAAAAGTTCACCTCGGTTTTCTCCAACACTCCCTGCCTCTCTCCCACTGTCATTGGACCAGTGGGAAATGAGACTCAATGAGAAGTGTGGACTCACAGAGAGGCAGGTGGGGATCAATGAGAAGAAGCTCAAGACTGACAGGCTCTGTAGCAGGAAGGGGAATGAAGCTCCCCGAGGAAAGAAATACACCTCCCTTGTCATTACTAGATTGCTAGCCTCTATTTCATTTAAGAAAAAGATGCAAATTTAGCATTTCTAATTCGAATACTGTTTGGGGGGATAGATGGGCTAGAAGTTATTGTTGAGTCAATTGAAAGACATTGCCACTCAAAGACAATTTTAAGTCAAACTTAGCTTTGTTGGTCACAGGAAATTGGCAAGTTCAGATTCTCTGTGACTGGCCAGTTTCAGACACCCGGCCTCGGGAGTAAGCTGGCGAGCTGCCAGATCTTGCTGGCTGGCTCCCAATAGCAACCTGCCTTGTTCTGTTTGGGGGTCCAAGAGTCTGGAGCATTAGGTGGTGGGTGAGAGAGATGTCAGCCACATGGCTAGCTCCCTCGTCTACAGTTGCCTGCAAGCAGACTGTTTGCATTGCAGTTAATAGGTGCTTTGGTCCCTGTGCTGGGAAGCACCTGGATCTTTTAAGATTTGTTTAGAGCAGTGATGGCGAACCTTTTGAGCTCGGCGTGTCAGCATTTTGAAAAACCCTAACTTAACTCTGGTGCCGTGTCACATATAGAAATTTTTTGATATTTGCAACCATAGTAAAGCAAAGACTTATATTTTTGATATTTATTTTATATATTTAAATGCCATTTAACAAAGAAAAATCAACCAAAAAAATGAGTTCGCCTGTCACCTCTGACACGCGTGTCATAGGTTCGCCATCACTGCTTTAAAGTCTGTGCATGGATGCCAGTGGAAGTTTTATAGGGACCTATGTTGCACTTCTTGCCAAGGAACATTTTCTTTTCAAATCATAGTCCACTTGCAGTGTCTTAGAGACCAGTCTGCCAGGGAGCTGGTTCCGACTTTCTAAGAATAGAAAGAATATGTTTACCAAGACGAGCAGGCAACCTTTAGGTTCATCCTTGAAAGGTCCAAGAGAAAATTTTGGCACAATTATATTCCAATTATGCACAACTTATAACAATGAATATACACACATTGCTTACATGCTGACTAAGAAATTGCATTATGCTTCATTAGCTAGAGAAGAGATGGTGTTAGAAAGAAAAAATTCTCTCTGGAATTTTGTTTAAACTTTGTTTTTTCAGAACAAAATAAAACATGTTTAAAGAAAAGCGCAGTATTAGTCTGTGTTAGTAGCAACAACAAAAGTCAAAAGACTGTGTGGTTTAAATAACAGAAATGTGTTTCTCACACAGTCCAGAGGCTGGGAAGTACCAAGGTCAAGGTACTGGCCAACTCAGTTTCCCACAAGAGCGCTCTTCCTGGTTTGCAGTCACCTTCTCAGTTTGTCTTCACATGACAGAGAGCGATCTGTCTGGTGTCTCTTCTTAGAAGGACACTAATCCTATCAGGTACCTTCCTTATGAACTCATTTAACCTTAATTACAGTACCCCCCCCCCTTACCTGAGGTTTCACTTTCCATGGTTTCAGTTAGCTGTGGTCAACCACACTCTGGAAATATTAAATGGAAAAATCCAGAAATGAACAATTCATAAATTTTAAATTGCATGCCATCCTGAGTATCATGATGAAATCTGGTGCCACCCCACTTCATCCTACGTGGATGTAAGTCATCTCTTTGTTCGGCATATCCACACTATACATGCTACCTGCCAGTCACTTAGTAGATATCTCAGTTATCAGAAAAAAGAGAAAGATCACATTCATGTAATTTTATTACAGTATGTTGTTTTCATTGTTCTATTTTATTATTAATTTTTGTTAATCTGTTATGGTGTCTAATTTATAAATTAAATCATCATAGAAATGTATATACAGGAAAAAAACAATATATTTATTGAGAGTTCGGTTCTATTTGTGGATTCAGGCATCCATTGGGGGCCATGAAATGTATTCCCCAAGGATAAGGGATTTTACTATTTGACCTTATTCCAAATATAGTCACATCAGCAGGATAGGGCTTTTGTTTTGTTTTTTTAATCCTCACCTGAATATAAATTTTTCATTGTGTTTTAGGGAGAGCAGAAAGGAGGGAGTGGGGAAGAGAGAGAGAGAAACATCGATGTGAGAGAGATACATCAATTGGTTGCCTCTAGCACGAGCCCTAACTTGGGCCGGGGAATGGACCAGCAACCCTGGTACATGCCCTTGACCAGGACTAGAACCTGAGACTCCTCAGTGTGTGACCAATGCTCTACCACTGAGTCACACTGGCCATGGCAGGATAGGGTTTTAACATATGAATTTGAAGGGGACACAATTCAGTCTATGTAGCAGGTACCTTTACAAAGTTATGAGTTACCAAATGTAATGCTACCAGGGCAATAAGGGAAGAGACAAAATTAGACAAATATTTCTGTTAGTGTATTATACAGATGTTTATACAGAAGCATTATAAAGAGGCTCTCCTCGGAAGTGACCTACAGATGAATCAGAGAGATGGAGCATGCTTAATTTTCAAGAAATTATAAATTAGATTTCTCCTAAATTTCAATGTTACCTTAAGCAATAATTTTAACCAAAGATACCTATTAGTGTCCCACCTATATCCTCTCAAATCAGTTTTCCACTTTTTGTTAGTTGTTGTGTGTTTCTCTAATTTGGTGGGCTTCTTTTTTTCTCTAACATCCTGTATTCATGGCTGATGTCAGATCGCTGCCCTCAGCTACTGGAGCTGTTTTGCTAACACAGCAGAGAACAATGAGAATTGCCTGGAATTTATTTCTTTAGCCAGCCACTGTCCAGTATGTGAAAGATGCATGGATATAGAAGCCCAGATCCTCAGCTTCAGTCAATTAGGGGTTAACCCTTTAGGAGTTAATTCACAACTTAAAGTTCCATGTGGGATCAGGCAAAAGCTACCCTTAGTTTCCCCACTTTATTTATGGCCCTGATCCCCCCAATCCTTTCAGTCTTCTAGGGGACCACTTCCTTAATTAATCACTTGCGCACCAATATTCATCCTGGAGACTTCTGGGGAATACAACCAAGACAGCACTTGGGATAACATCTATGGTATTATCAAGCGATACAATGGGGAACAACAAGATAATTAAGTGTTGCCATCTTTTAATATGGCGTCCTTCTAGCTGTCTTCCTATTATTGATTAAAACGTAACCCCTCATCCTTTGGTTCATTGTATCCCCCAGGACTTTTTCCCCCTTACACTTTGCTCAGCCTGCCTGAGACAGTCTCACCTGATTTCCCACTTTTTTTAACCCCTGTTACCCTTAATGAAGCCCAAAGCACAATTCTCAGGATTGAGGAAACAGTGCTGGGAAGGTGGGGAGGTGTCTGGCTGCTGTGTTTGATCAACTACTTACAAAGAATTGAACAGCACAGGTTAAGTATAACATCAGCATAAAGAGCAGGTGAATCCAAAGAAATAGACAGGAAGCGGGCAGATGGCATTGGCAAAAAGAGCTAGAGGAAATGAGTCAGTTATACAGGTGGTCATACAGAAGCATTATAAAGATGCTCTCCTCAGAAGTGACCTCCAGAGGAACAGACAGATGCATCATCTTAATTCCTAAAATTTCAAAGCCGCACGTTCAGGGTTACACACACTATGGCGGTGGTTATGCCTCTTTCTTACTAGTTGTGGTATAAGGACTAACAGGCCAAACTGCTGTCATCCCCACCTTGACCTTCAGTGAGCTGGAGACTGAACAGTCACTGCTTGTGATTTTCACAGAAAAGAGTGATTTCAAGAGAAAACTGGCTTTTATTCAGGTCGAGGCAGAGAGAGTTTCAGAAAGAGGTCAGAGAATGGAGTCATAGTGTGTCGTGGTAGGGGAGAGTCAGGGGGTTGTGTTTTTTATAATATAACACAATTCATACAATCGGCAAATTCACCACAACCTTTTCAGTCTTTCAAGAAGGTGGTCAAACAAACCTGTTGTTAAATTTATCGCTAGCCTCCTGTCATGACCTTCTTCTCTCGCGCTGGCATTTGACCTGGTTCACCATTCTGCCATCATGAACTCTGCCTATCCTTGGATTTCCTGATACTTTCTTGTCTTCTTCTCCAGCTCTGGCCAATCACCCTGTCTCCTCGGTGGTTTTCTTCCTCAGCTTTCTCACAAACAATGGTACTGTTAAGGCTGTGTATTCTACATATTTTCCTTTGGTGTCCCTATATCACACTTATCATTTCAAATGCATTTTATCAAATTACAAGGAATAGTATTGATGTATTTTTCTGTTTTTAAGACTAAATATGCCATTGTTAGGGCAAGGCCATCTGTTGGCCTTGCGTTTCCATTGCCTTAGAACTACAAGGTAACCAGTAAGTAAATTTACAATTTGTTTATTTATAAATTTGTTAATTTAAATTTGTTGCATACTTGAATAACTAGCATGCAAGCAAAAAAAGTTCATAGACTCTTCTTTTGGAGAACTATTTTATAATCTCATTAAAAACTCACGTAAGTGGATTATATAACCGTTTTGTTTTCTGTATTAATTAAAATACTGTTATCTAATACTTAACTATGTGAAACCAAATTGTGTAAATAGAATGCAGATTTGAGCAAAAAATACATTTTTAATTTGTACTTGGCTAAGTCTGCCTTACAGAACTCGCAAGAATAGCTTTCCTTGTCCCTTAATAGAAAGGTCATGTAGGTAGAGAAATTTACAAAATCCCTAGTGCATTAATATTCTGTGAGTGCCCATGAAGTATATCAGAGGAAAGGATATTCTCAAATCTTCCACAGGAGGGTGAAATAAAAGGGCCCAAACTATCTCTAGGTAACTTGGACCTAAAATTCCAAAAAGCTGAGAAATGTCTGATATCTTTTTGAGCACTTATTCAAAGGAAAAAACATTCTAAGTTGTTTCATTACTCACTAAGTTAGCACTTCCAAGAATGCAGGAACACAATCTGTGCAGGAGCCACGCCACATTCCTGGAAGCAGGTGGTGTGTTTTGTGAATTTATGCTGTCATCGTACATAGCACAGAACTGCCGGTTCTTAGGCTATTAAAGTATTGTGACTTTTTAAAAACTTGTATTTGAACAAAGTTATATGTAATAGGAAAATATTTAATTTCTTCCTGGTCTTCTTTTAATTATAGGGTTTAATATTCTCTCGCTCTCTCTTTTCTTTTTCTATTCTTTTTTAAAATCATCGTTTTCTATACACATATCACAAATTCAACCCAACTCTACCAGTGGTCTAACTCCCCTCTCAGTGCTTTTATGATGCATCTGGTAGTCCATCAGCTTCACTGCCCTGAGGAAACAACTTTTGGATCCACTGCCCAGCAGCTTTGCCGATTGGCTGCCCTTTCTGGTACACATTCTCATTGGGAGGTGCCCCCTTCCTCTTATCCAGGGGATTCCTTTAACTTCATGACCTGGCTCCCTTCTTCCTGGATCTATCTCTCTGTTGGTTCACTCTCCTGTTTTGGTGGGAAAATCCTCTAATGGTTTCCTAAGAAAGGGTGCAACAAAGTCAATTGTTTGAGAAAGAGCAAGTCTCAAATGTATTTAATTGATACTTTAACTAGATATAGAATTCTACATTGGAAATCCTTTTCCTCTGAAATTTGATGGCATTTTTTGTTGCCTCCTGGCTTTTAGTAATGATTCTATGAAGAACAAAAAGTCTAATCCCTGAGGAGTATGCAACTTAATTTTTCTGGAACCTCATACAATATCCCCTCCCTCACCCCAGGATTCTAAAATGTTATGATGATCTACTTTGATATAAATTTGTTTGCATCTACTGTACTGGCCTCTCACTTTGGAAATAAATTTATTTCAACACAAGAAATTGTTTTCAATGACTATATTGATGAATTCTCTCACATGGTTCTTATTTTCTCTTCCTTCACACTTATTTTTTTTAAACTTCTGGATTGACCCCAAATATGCTTATGTTTTCTCAGTCATTTTTTCCCATCATTTTCCTCTTTTTTAAAAAAATAATCTACTTTGGGGATATTTTCTCAACTTCACTTTCCAAAACTTCTTTTGTGACTTTTATTCTTCCTCTCAGATATTAAATTCAGGGAGATGTTTGATTTTCTGTTCCTCCTGAAAATAGCACTTGATCTTGTTTCATGGATGCAATATTTTCTCTAATCTTTATGAAGATCTTTTCTTTTCCCCAGTATGATTTTTTTCCATTCAAGTTACTTTAATTATTTATTTGGTCTCTATTTTTTTTTTCATTTTGAAAACTTTCCTCAGCTGTTCAGTGGCCTTAGGTTGTATATTTATATTTAAGTGGGGCTTAAGAATAGAGGCTCTAGGACATGAATAGGACTTGTCAAGTGAGACCGTTGGCTCTGAAGAGGGTTGGAAGATAGTTTCTTTAAGGAAGCCCAACATCACTATGTTTCTTTATACAGGTCATATTCTTCTGAGAAGAATATTCCAATTGTGTCCCTCGAGGGACACAATTTTAAAGCCTTAGGAGAAGATGACTAGGTAATTTTAAATCAGTAGTAGGCTGAAACTGTTAAGAAATTGGTCATAAGGGCTGATTATGTACTTATTTCCCCAACTTTAAAATTAGGGACATCAGTTTTATAGCTTGAAACTAGGTGTGGTGGTGCTATTAAAACCACTGAAATCAGCCAACTTTACAAATAAAGGTGTGTTGTTGTTTTTTTCTCCCCAGAGAGCTGGTTATTAAACATATACCAGCACACTGCTGGCCTCAATATTTAATACTTTATCTTTCACCTGGTTCTTCTGTTTTCAGTCTAGTCCTTCTGTGCAGAGATGATCTGTTTTACCTACTCCAAAGAAAATAATTAAGTTTTAACTAGCAGGGTTATGTTGGATGAGGGTAGAGATCTGGGGGTCTAACTAATTAAATAGACTTCCAACCAAAGTTCTGAATCCAACTTTACCTTCACTTCTACTAGTACTTGATGCTTTCAATTCCCGAAGCTGTGGAGGATTTTATGGAATAAATCAGATTGTTTCTTGACTTGTGCCTCCGTGGGTTTAAGATTTGTCTCTCTTGATTCTGCCAAGTCAATTACACTCATCCATGTGCTATCCCCTTTCCAATATTAAGTTGCTATGATTTTCTATGCCCTTCTTTTTGTACAGCAATTTGTGCTTTTAAAATCTCTTTATTTTTGTTTCAGGAGGATTGGGGAGAATATTAAAATAAATGCACATAGGTTGTTCTCTGTCTTTGTGCAACTGTATTTTTAATTAACCACCCAGAGTTAAAGTACCAGAATCTTGTGTTGCCTCATGTCACGGCTGCCAGTAGATCAGCTCTGTCTACCTCAACACCCTGTTGGGGGTTAATTGTGAGACCCTAAAAATATGTTCAAGTCGTAACATTTTGTACCTGTGAATGTGACCTTATTTGGAAATAGAGTCTTTGAAAATATAATCAAGGTAAGATGAGGCATACCGGATCAGGGTGGGCTCGTATCCAGTGACTAGTGTCCTCACAAAAGGGAAGAAATTTGGACATAGAGACACAGGAAGAAGGTCATGGGCCAGTGGAGGTAAAGAATGGAGTGATGCAGCTGCAAGCCAAGGATTGCCAGCAACCACCAAAAGCTAGGAAGATGCAAGGAAGGATTCTTTCCTGCATCTTTCAGAGAAAGCATGGCTCTGGCAACACCTTGATTTTGGACTTCTAACCTCAAACACCCAGAGAGAATAAAATGGTGTTGTTTAAATACACTCAGTTTGTGGTATTTTGTTAAGGTAGCTCTAGGAAATTAGTGCAACCCCCAGTGATCACTTCCAAGGCGTTACTTTGTTCTTTCCTTGGAGTGGATGGGCAAAGAGGAGAAAGGAAGCCTGGCACCAGTGTCACTCAGTGGTTGAGCGTTGACATATGAACCCAGAGGTCACTGGTTTGGTTTCGATTCCTGGTCAGGGCACATGCCCGGGTTGCGGGCTTGATCCCCAGTAGGGGGTGTGCAGGGGGCAGCCAATTGATGATGTTTCTCATTGATATTTCTAGCTTTCTATTCTTCTCCCTTCTTCTCTCTCTAAAAAGCAATAAAAACATTTTTTTAAAGAAAGGAAGACTAGGCAATCAGCACCAATATAACCCTTTTGTCATTGCACACTAATCCTCTGGAGAATATGATGCTTAGGTGCTTGCTTCTGTCCACATCTGCTCAATTACCACAGCTATTCAAGAATTAACATTACAACTGCATTCTACTGTATGGGCCTCAGAAATAAATGTTCAAATATACTAATACTTAAACACTGAAAACCTACAGGTGGCACATGTAAAATAGCAGCATTGTGGTTTAAAGACCAGCCTTAAAATTTAGTAAGTTCAAACTTAGTTGGTACAAAGACCAATAATTTCAATGGTTTATTGAGCTAAGACAGCATTTCCATTATAAATTTTTCTCAGAATTAGGTATATTATCAATATTTAAAGAGGACTGTTAATGAGTTCCTTCATTTTTTATTTTTGTCATTAGTGATTTTTGAGGGGAGAAACTGTATCATTTATGACAATTTTTATAAACATTACAGAGTGATTATATCTAGAACTCAAATTTCTGCTAAAATAATTGACTAAAGATATGAGTGCTCTTGCCTATGCCTATGGTGAAAATGATTATTTAATTTATATTTAATTACTAAACTTATTTAATTATATGCTTGTATACAGTTTCTGTCATAATTCTTACCCTAATGCTCTCTTTGTTAAGACAGAAGTAATTGTCACCTAAGTTAGCCTAATGAAGGTATGGCATATGAATAAAGTAAAAATATTTTCTATATGATAATCATTATAAGAACTAATCTTAACAAAGGAGCTATTAAGCATTTCTAACAAGGGGAAAAATAAAGAATTAAAAAAATTAAACATCAGAAATCACAAGTATAACACCCAATATTTTCATCTCTTTCTTTGAAGTTAGAATAGCAATACAATGTTATCAGGGACTGAATAAAAGCTTAATTGGAACTGATGACATGTTTTGTTTAGGACTATCTGGCATATACACAGAATGGCTGTGGAATTGGCTGAAGTAATGAACTGCTAACTATAAAACTATAAAATATTATCAAGAGCAAAAAATATTATAGACCAATAATATTGCCAAACTTCCTTCCACTTCAATTCACTATTCATTTTCATATTAAGTACTCACTCATCTACACAGGACCAAGAAAAAACAAACAAATAAAAAACATGGATAAACAAACAAAACACATGGATAAAAAAAACAAACAAACCTGATTTCATTATAAAAGTTGTTCCTCCCTAAACTTTTGTTTTAACAATTTTGCTTACTAACTTCATTTGCAAACTATGACCTATAAACTAAAATATGTCATTTGATATGATTCAGCTCTCAAGTTCTTTTTTAAACAATCTTTAAAACATATTGTCAGCAATAGAGCATTATAAAAATAAAGATACAATAAAATCCATTAGTTGCAGTGATTTATTAGTCTTCTCGATCTTCAGAGAGTCTTTTAGATATTCTTAATGAACCATATTATAAGGGGTTTAAATATGTGAAAAATATCCTCAAGTGGAAAAGTAAATAGGTTTTAGATAATGAGAGTGCTATATCTTTACAAAAATCTTCCAGACAAGGTCTGAGATTAGAATATTCAAGATTCCTATTCAACTCACATTAAGGGTTATCTTTTTGGTAAAGTATTTTAAATAATGCACACAGTGGTCATTGGAATGTAACATAAGTGTTTTAAATAGTAACTAAAGAATTCCATTACTGCCACAAGAAGCAGCTCTTCAAATGACTAAAAAATTGCATTCTTGACAAAAGGGAAGAAAGGCCATTTCTCTTCTACCACAGAGGAGTGTTACTGGCATATTCTTTCCCAAGAACATCATAGTTTAAGGATAGTGATTGTGTCAATATATTTGCTTCTCTTTGACCATGACTTAGCTTTCCTGATAAGGGTGACTTATGCAGAAGAACATTGACCGATGTGTAGAACAGTTAATAGCTATCTCTGTATACTCTAGGTAATAGGTGGAAAATTGAGCTACCTCTGTCCAAAACTAGCAAATATGTTTTATAAAATATTAGCATATGGTAAAATGATTCAGTTTCTCATAAAGAAACTAGATCCTGCTTTCAAAAAAATTCACTAACATCTTATGAACCTGGGTAGTCTATGCATACAAAGGGTTTTTAATTCTAAAATATGCTGTGGTTAGGTGAGTAGCTGTTCCAAGTGATAGCAGCACTCATACTGGACCTTAGTTAGAGATCTAGCTAACTATAGATCTAGAATCGACTGTTACCTGGGAGGGGGTCAGGAAGAAGCTAAGCAGGGTGATGGAGACCTCACCAAGGTATCTGGAATCCATGGACCAGAGATGCTAGGCTGACATCCTGAAGCAAATATCAAGTATTGGTATTCTTTCAGTGATGGAAACTCACCTTTCATTGGACAAAGAATTTAAAAAGGGGAACTCATGTGACTGCTAAGTATACTGGGGTATTTCTCAGAATCAAAGGAATCAAAGCTTCAGGGACTAAAGTCAGGGACTACATACTAATTGGTGTCCTTTTTCTAACACACACACACACACACACACACACACACACACACACACACAAGCATACTCATAACTGATTATATTTTCCTCTCTCCATTTGTAGTCAAGCCCACTCAATAAGGTGGGAACAGCTAACAGAAAGACCAGGGCTGAACTGTATCTGGTAGACCCCTCTCAACCAGGAAAAACTACCCTTCCACCACCATTCCAGAGAATTAAAGGTTAGAACTCTGAATATTCTGACATGGGTCTGATGCTTACCCTCCAGGCTCATTCCTTCCTTTTTGCTTCAGTTCTGATGATGGGCACTGTGATTTGCATTTCTCCTTTAGGAAAATAGGAATATTCTCACAGTTATTGGGAGTGCTGGCAACAGAGTCCAGCTGTCAAACCTTTCATGGATCTCAGCTAATGAGAGGAAGAGAGCTCAAGGTCAAGCTCATTCCCAGGATGGCCCATGTCTTAAGCCTGGTCCACGTGGGGGTACAATGCAGGATAACTCTGAAGAATGATCCAAATGTTACACCTTCAAATATCTATATATTTCTTTCATGTTTCTATGACATTTAATTTATTTATTAAAATTTTATTTTTTCAATTTAGAACAGACGTTAAGATACTAACAACATTTTGTTGTAAAAATTATGAGGGAAAGAGTTGTATATTTTCTCTTTGATTAATTTGAACTACCTTAAGACATAAGATAGGCACCTTGAAAATAACTGCAATATAAATATTTGTATTCTGCTGTTCCATACAGGCATCCTCGGGAGATGAGACATTTGGCTTTTGGCTCTCAAACCAACACATGATAGACGTGACTTTTTAAAATTAGCACATGTTGCTGATTGTTATTTCTGTTGGGTAACAGCATGTACAAATGAAGAAAATTTGAAGGAGCCTTTTCAATGCAAAATTTTAAGACATTTGAATAACAAATCAGGAATTATTTTAGAATTTAAGGTTTATTCATTTTATCACATCTTTTATTTCATTTTTTAAAAAATTTTTTAACTTGAGGACATATAATGGAGTAAGAAAACTGTTCACACCTTATAGAGAGTAGGATTTAATTAACACTAACAGATAGGAGAACTTAGAAACCCATATTCAACTGCCTTTCCTCTCCAGAAATTAATATTTTCAATATGATTTCATGTCTATCACCCCTACTAGAGCATGAACTTCATGAGGGCAGACACCAAGTCTGTCTCATTTTATTTTGAAAGAGAAGCACTCAGAGTGACTGGCACATAATAGGAATTCAAATAAGTAGTTTCTGAAAGGCTGAATTAATAAATATAAGAATGAACTGCATAATAACACATAGCAAGATGTAACCTTTTCCTTTAGGAAGCAAAAGAAGTTTGCTGTGATGGAAACAATCTGACCAGGCATCTTGAAAACTGGGATGTAGTTTCTTCTCTGCAGTTATTCTTTTTTTATTCTCAATGCTTCAGTTTAATCCTATATAATAAAAGGGTAATATGCAAATTGACCCTAATGGCGGAACGACCACTCGAACAGTCACTGTGAGGCACACTGACCACCTCTAGGTCCCTTTCCCCAGCTGGCAGGCTCTGATTGCACGATGGCGAATGAGGAACCAGAGGTGGGTGGCAGGGGATGCGGGTGGTGCCAGGCCAAGGCCCCTGCCCTGCCAGTCGCGCCACACACAGAGGGTGACCCGCGATGGGGGCAGGGCTGGCGAGCGGGTGCAAATGCCTGACCTCTTGGTCCCTTCACCCAGCCAGCAGGCTCAGATCACCTGATGGCAAGTGGGGAACTGGGGGTGGGTGGCAGCAGAGGGCAGGGCCGGCTGCAGGCAGCTGGGGAAGAGGGCCCTGATTGCAGGCCCATGCATGAATTTCATGCACCGGGCCTCTAGTAAGAAAATAAAATGAAAAGAGAATGAGAAATGACTGCATGTGATTTTGAAACTTGTCCCAATTTTTAGATATAGTCTAGGTCAGTGGTCGGCAAATTGCGGCTCGGCAAACCGCAGCTTGTGAGCCACATGCGGCTCTTTGGCCCCTTGAGTGTGGCTCTTCCACAAAATGCCAGCTCTTCCACAAAATACAGACTTCTGTGCATGGGCCATAAAGTTTCAATCGCACTGTACGTGGGCGCCCGCATGTGGTATTTTGTGGAAGAGCCACACTCCAGGGGCCAAAGAGCCACATGTGGCTCATGAGCCGCAGTTTGCCGACCACAGGTCTAGGTGAAATTATTACCTGTTTGAAAAATCAAAAATTACAACATAGATGAGACTACAGTCTCGATTTGCTTACTTCTGTTCATTTGTTAATGAAGTACCTACCATGTGATCTGTAATGTAAGCAACTCTCACCAGAGCACCTTTGTACCTTCAAAGAAGATGAACACTAAATCCTGAACATAAATTAATTTTTACAGTTTTCTCATTCACCCCCTACAAATCTCTAGGATTTCTCCATCTCCCAAACAAATATCTTAACTATAGCAATAAACCATTCCATAACTACTTTCATCTGTATCTTTCTCTCCTCCTCTTCCCCCTCCACCTGTCTGTCACTACATGAATTTCCTTAGGGCATCATGTGGGGTCCAAGGATTTACAAACTAAAAGGGAACCTCCCTTCATCTCAATTTGTGTTTGAGTCACATGTGGAAAGAAAACAAGCAAGGCCAAGAGGCAGAAAAAGACAGGAAAACACATGCCACACAGATCCTTCATCTGAGGCAAGACAGGGAAGTGAGTAGTTACAGGTCCCCATTGAGCCTCAGCCAGGATTATTCCACCCTAGGGGAAGCTATCTGCATCTAAAACTTCCATCCCTTTTGTTATTCTGCTTACATGAAATTTGAATAATTAAAAAGAAGGAGGAGGAGGAAAAGTAGTGAGTTACTGGAAACATGGTTGGTCGGATGGCTCAGGCACTGCAGGTGGGTCGCCCCCAAGCTGCCTCCCAGCTGTGCGTAGGCCTCCTCCCAAAGAGGAGCTCCTTCTCCTTGCTAATATCTATGGTTGCATTTGTGCAAGGGCTTCTTGCCTCTGGAGTTCTTTTTACCTTCGGGCTACAAACAATTCAAGTATTGTTCTCTGTAACGTATTCCATGGTAAGTAGCTCCCATTTTAAGCCTATGCCAATTCTAGATAATTTAGGGAGAGCATTCAAACTTTCTAGACCACGCCCACAGGTAACAACGGATCTCACCTCACAGCCAGCATGTTACGGAGGATATATGAAATCTTACACTCACCAACAAAATGACCTTCTTGATTAAATAACATATAATAAACAATGCTTCTCCCTGGGTCAGGAAACAGAATGTATGCCTTAAAACAAAGGCCTGGTTTGTTATGCCTGCCATAAATCACTAACAGCTTTTTGTGAGCATATTACAGGAACCGGCTGTTCTAGATCCTGCCTAGGCCTGGGGTGGCCTGACCACAAGAATGCAACTGACGCAAAGATCCTTATCAAAGGTGACAGAACCACTTACTGCATATCTACCTCTTTCCCTGTACTTCTGCACTTCCCTTTATAAAACAATTCAGCCTGACAAGAGATGTTAAGATAGTTTTTAGTACAAAAAAGAAGATGAGTCCCCCCATCTTTTCAGGTCACTGGCACTTGAATAAACTGCTTTCCTTCACATGAGCACCTATCTCACCAGTTTGTCTTTCACTGGCAGCTGAGCCTATGCCCTGTTTCAACTACACACGTACGAACATATCCAATACGTACCTGAAAACAAAGTTTCATAAAGCAATACCTTTATTACAGGCAATATACACAGGTATTTTCTGATTTATTTTATCCCATATTTAAGAAAAAAAACTGGCTGGGTCAATTAAATCACAATGTCTTCAGGGTGAGGCTCAAGCATCAAGATGGTTTTTAGGGGGTGGGCATTCCTCAGGTGATTCCCAGGAGGAGGTAACTTTGGGAACCATAATTCTAAAGGTTTTTTAGTTGATTATCTAGGATTTTTGAGAACTATGGTCTTATCACTTGTAAATAATAAATTTATCTTTTCATTTACAATCATATTTTTGTTTCTTTTTTTTTATTGTATTACCCAGAATTTTTGAAACAATATTAAATAGTGATACAGAAACATCTATTAAAAACAAGACCAGCCCTAGCCAGTTTGGCTCCGTCAGCCTGTGGATTGAAGGGTCCTGGGTTTGATTCCAGTCAAGGGCACATGCCGGGGTTGCCAGCTCTGCCTCCATCCCTAGTGTGAGGGAGGCAGCCAATCAATGATTGTCTTTCATTGTTGATGTTTCAATCTCTCTCTCCCTCTCCCTTCCTCTCTCTGAAATCAATAAAAATATTAAAATAACAACAACAACAACAACAACAACAACAATGCCCTTATTGGTTGCAGTGCTGCGCTGCTAGGAGCCTTCCTCTAGCCATGTGGTCCAAGGGTCCTGTGCAGTCTGTGCAGGTCACTAGAAAACTGCCACAACCTTGGAACATCGCCAACCAGGGGAAGGCCTCATCAAGGCGAATGGTCTGTCCCTGACTGAGCTGCGCATGCTGCAAAACAAGCTAATGGAACCTGTCCTGCTTCTGCGCAAGGAGCAATGCCCCTGCATGGATCCATGCATCCGTGTGAAAGGTGCTGGTCAGGTGGCCCAAATTAGGGCACAAGGCCAGTGCCAAAGCCCTGGAGGTTATTAGCAGACAAACATGGATGAGGCTGAAGTAGGTGAAAGACATACTCATCCAGTATGACCAGGCCCTTCTGGTGGCTGATCTCCATCACTGTTAATCTACATAGTTCGGAGACTGTGTTTGCTTATAAAAAAGTGCTATAGCTAAGTCCATCATGAGGATCGGGGATAATAAACCATGATTGTGGAATTTAAGGCAAAATAAATAAATAGATAGATAAATAAATAAATAAATAAATAAATAAATAAATAAATAAATGTTGTGGCCTCTAAAATTAACTGCTATTAAACAGTCACAGTTCACAGTTTGTAAATCAACTGATGTAGAGCAGGAATCCCTGAAACAATGGTCAGTGGGCCCAATCAGGCCTGCCCACTGGGCCCCTGTTTTGGTACATAAAGTTGTATGACATACAACCACACCCACTTTTTACTGTATCATTTACGGCTGCTTTCCTGCAATAGTAGCAGGGTTGAGCAGTGGGACAGAGACTGTCTGGCCCCCGAAGTCTAAGCTACTTCTTATCTGACCCTACAGAAAGTTTGCTTACCCCTTTTGTTTAAAGTATGCGTTTTGCCTTAGGAAGAGTGATGTTGGGGGAAGAAGCACAGAGGTTAGAAAGGGAATCAGAATCTTGAATGGTCTTGCCTTCCAAGGCAGGTTTTATCTCCAAGGGCATTAATGAGCCATTCCCCTGGAGGGGTGATGCTCAACAGTCTCCAGCTAGGTTCTGAATCACTGAAAATGGAGCACTGGAGGCGGGGATGAGACTGTATCTGGTGCCTTGGGCATTTCTAGCCTCCAATACTGTGGTCCATGTTCCCTGTGAATCCACTAAATGTGCACTTAGGCTTTGCCTCGATTTGACTATGCAACTCCTGGAATTTATAACCTCCTGCCAATTATTAGGTAAATATTTCTGCCTGAGTCTCCTCAAAGGGTTTCATAACTGGACTCTATACAGTGGGCATTCTGGCTCCACCTGAAGGTGTCTCTTCCTTGTGCTCTAAGGATAGGTGGAGGGGATTACCCATGCTTCTTGCTTGAAGCTGCTATGCTTTTGACAGCACATAAATTAAGCAGCAAGTCCATTAAATTAAAGGTGGCCAAGAGACCAGTAAAAAAAAACAACACACTTTTTTTAAGGAGGTAATGCTTGATTTATTCATTAAGCTGACATGGTAAACATTTACACTATTCATCTGTCAAATGTTTGTTTTGCTTTAAGCAATCACAGCAGCCATAGAGTTCTTAATGGGCACTTCGATTCTATTCACACTTACTTCAAAGACAGCACTAGGTTGACCTTGAGAATAATTATTGAGGCCATATTATTCTGAGGTTATAATTTAAAGCTTCATTTTTATGTCTTTTCATATTCTAAAGGTATGGAAGAAAAATAGAAAACTATTCTTGAGGCAAAAGGTCTCAATTATTTTAAGGTTTTATTTTATTTGCCAGGTGGGTTTTATTATCAAAGGTTAGAAAAATAGATCTTCACAAAATATAGTAGAGTAGAAAAATATATTTAGTTTAGAAATAAAGGTCCTATAAACAGTTTATAAAAAGACCTCTAAATGAACAAATATCCCAAATGTAAATTAAGATTAAATCTGCATTATACATAAGAAAATAATAGTGGTTTCCAAAGAGAATGGTTATGTGTCAAAAGTGAGATGTGAAAACTGCAGAAAGATTAATAAAACCAAGCAGGATCTCATTAATCAAACATCCCCAAGTGGAACGAATGATTTGATCTGTCTTTGCCTCTACATACACCAATGATGGAATCTGCTTTTCTTGTGAAGCAGCCAAAATGTCAGCTTGATAAATGGGTTAATTCTTTCAAAAGTACCTACTCTTGTTATTGTTTTGTTTTTTTATGTTGAGAAATGTACATAGTAAAACTAAGATTAATTATTTGCTAAAAATCTAAATAAAACTTTGATCATTTTGACTAAAATCATTTAAATTTTTTTGATAAATTGACCAAATAAAGACTTTAAAACTGAATCTCTGTTTAAAGGATTGAATATACTGGGAACTAACCACAACATCCAGTTATTTTAATTTGCCAGGAGAACACCTCAGACCAACTTAAGCTAATAGCTGTTACTAATATCATATATACGGCTTGAACAATCAATAACAATTTATAAAAATAGTATAACTGTCTATATATTTCAGGTTTGATATTAAAGTGCTTCTGGAATGATTTGAATACTCTTTCATTTATATGGCACCATTTATTCCAAATCACTTGAAAAATCTTTATGTTAAAATCTACCTAAAGCAGCGGTTCTCAACCTGTGGGTCGCGACCCCTTTGGCAGGGGTTGCCTAAGACCATCCTGCATATCAGATATTTACATTATGATTCATAACAGTAGCAACATTACAGTTATGAAGTAGCAACGAAAATAATTTTATGGTTGAGTCACAACATGAGGAACTGTATTTAAAGGGCCAGAAAGTTGAGAACCACTGAAGCAAAAGCAAGCAAGTAAAGCAAATAACCCCAAAAATCTTGCCTATGAAACAGCTCAGTTAAGATTTTTAATAAGCAGATATATTGAGATAGTTTTAAAAACCAAAGTTTACGATTACAGTTTGAAAAGATTATTGCCAAGTTAATATAAATATTCAAAACAACAACAAAAAACAGTATTCCTAGTGACCTCATTAATACCCTAGTAAAGAAATAACTTTTTTGGCTAATGTAGCATACCTTTTCTGTAAATATATTCAGTATTTAGTTTGTATTTTATTCAAAGTCATACATTGCTATGGACTGAATTTTGTCGCCACCTCTCCCCACCCCACCAAAGTCAAATGTTGAAACCCTAACCTCCAATGTGACTGTATTTGCAGATCAGCCTTTTGGGAGATAGTTAAGGTTACATGAGCTCATTAAGGGTGAGCCTAACCCAATAGGAAAGAAAAGAATGCACTCTCCCTCTCCCCTTCACTTTGAGAGTATGCAGCCAGAAGGCAGCAGACTAAAAGCCAGGAAGAGAGAGCTCAGCAGAAACCAAATCCTGACTGGACTTCCCAGCCTCCAGAGCTATGAGACAGAAATACATTTTTGTTGCTTAATCTCTCTTGTCTATGGTACCTTATTATAGCAACTCAGGCTAATAAGACCTGCTTGTTTACAATTTAAATAGTCAAATCGCTCTCCAATATTTGTTACGAAAAATAGCCATGCTGCCACATCTCATCTCCCCCCAATTCCAATTCCCAATCCAGACAATGGTTCTTAACTAAGGAAACCAACCTCCCTAGGGGCGGGGCATTTGGAAATGTCTAGAGTCATCCTTGGTCATCACAAACGGGGGATGGGGGGGAGGGTGGTTATTGACTTCTACTGGGAAGAGGCCGTGATGACTTTTAAACGTTGCACAATGCACAGGACAGGGCCACACAACAGAGAATAATCTGGCCCCAAATGTGAGTGATGCCCGTGTTGAGGAGGAACCCTGCCATAGAGGCAATTGCTTTTATGCCACCACTTTTTAATATTTACTTTAAATCTCTAAATAAGATGCTTGCTTTCCTGCTTTCTAATTTTTTTAACTTGAGGTATAACTCACATATCATTCAACTCACCCATTTAAAGTGAATAATTTAATGGATTTCAGTTTATTCACAGATAAATACAACCATAATCACAGTCAATTTTAGAACATTTTCTTCATCTCAAAAAGAAACCCCGTTCCTTTTAGTGTCACCTCTCTACTACTGCCCTCTCCCTTGTCACTCCCCTCCCCACCAGCCTTAAGCAACCACTAATCTACTGTGTGTTTCTAGCAATTTCCCTATTCTTTCTTATGAATAGAATTATATAATAAGTGGGTTTTTCTGACTGATTTTTCAAAACAGGCTTGCTTATTTATTTATTTATTTATTTATTTTTGTTAATCTCACCTGAGAATATTTTTTCCATCGATTTTTTTTTTTTTAGGAAGAATAGGAGGGAGGGAGGAAGGGAAAGAGAAGGAAAAGAAGGAAAGAGAGAGAAACATTGAAACATCAATGTAGAGAGATGCATCTAATGGTTGCCTCCTGCACACACCTCCACGGGGCCAGAGATTAGACCTACAACCCAAATACATGCCCTTGACCAGAAATCAAACCCATGACCCTTCGGTGCTCGGGCCAGTGCTTTAACTACTGAGAAACAACAGCCAGGGCCTGACGGCTTTTTTTCACTTAGCACATTATCAATTTCTTCTCAATACACTAAAATAAATGTTACACTCTTAAATAAATCTCCCCTGGAGCCACCTGACCTGCTTTAGGTTAGCTACAGAAATATTACTTGGGGATCTCTCTTTATAATCTCTAGGATTTCCCTCCTGTCTCCCTCATGTGGAAGACTGGGCTCCTGCATCCCTGACCTTCACTTTCTTGGTTTAATCTTGTCTTGAAAGAATACATCCTCTGAGGCTTCACGAGAATGTGTACATGGGAAGCAAAATTTGTGAGACGTTATGTCATCCTACCCTGCTATTTAAATGTTCATTTGCTTAGGCCTAGAATTCAGCTTTGGAATTAATGTTGCCTCAGAACTTGGAAGAATTTGGTTTACTGCCTTTTACCTTAGTATTGCTATTGGGATGTCCAATGCCATTCTGACACTTATCCTTGGTATGAAACTGTTCTTTTATTTGGGAAGCTTTTGGGATCTTCTCTTGATCCTTTGAGGTGTAATAATAATATGTTTTGGTTTGAGTCTTTTCATCCTTTATACTAGCCTTTCAATTCTAGGAAACATTTTTTAATTATTTCATTAATTATTTTCTCTTCTCTGTTTTCTGTCTCCATCCATTTGTGTTTTTTGTTCTCCTTTCACTGAGTTTTCCTTAATCCTACGTCTAATTTACCTACTGTTTAATGCAAAGGGTTCCTTTTTCCAGATTAAAAAATAGTATCATTTTGCTGTTTCATGACTAACATGGTTACTATGATCTCTGAGGATATCAATGAGTTTATTTTTTTTGTTGTTGTTTAGTTTTATTGCTTCTGCATAACTGTTTTCTCTAACTTGATTTTTATAGCAATGTAAATTCTTTAACTTTTATTCTTTTTTAAAAATATTTCCATTGATTTCAGAGAGGAAAGGAGAGATAGAAACATCAATGATAAGAGAGAATCATTGATTGGCTGCTTCCTGTACACCCCTTACTGCGGATCGAGCCTGCAACTGGGCATGTGGCTTATTAGCTATAGAGTATAAAGCACAGGCTTTCTGACTAAGGGACACCAGGTTCAGTTGAGAGGGAGGACAACTCTTCTAAAAAAAATCTAGAGATAAAGAGACATCTTATTAAAATATGTTGAAATTTCAGCTCTCTTTCCCCTGGGCTCTCAAAGCCTGGCACTGGGCCTTTACCTAACAGAAAAGACTAAAAGAATCTTTTATGACGAATGAAACCAGCCCAAAGGGAAGGTCCTACACTTCCTTAAAAAGTTTCCAAACAAACCCACCTACATGGAAAAATTAAACATTTTAATGAATGTGCTTTGTATACCCCCAAAGCCATAAAAAAATGAGATGTTTGTTTAAATTTAACTGTTTGCTGAAGAAAAGATTTGGAAAATCTGTATCCATATGACTTAGAGGTCATTTTCATGTTATATCTTGAGGAAAGAGTTCAAGGAAGGAGGTGATTTGCCTAGGTCTCAGTAAAAGGATGACTAAGTATTTTCAGATGCTCAGATCCCTAGGAAAGGGCTTAAATGATGACTGCAATCACTTTATTGAGGGTGGGGTTGCTGGCATTCGCTCTACCTCATTAGTTTATGGAGAAAGAATTCTAGAGTCTTAAAAACATGAATTTATACATACAACACTGACTTCCTGGAGAGCAGGATGGAGCAGGACTCACCTCTCAAATAGTCAAAAATTCTTTGAAGTCACTGTACAGGTTGTAACTAGTTTTTATATACCATGAAGGAAGGGATCATTTTTATCAAATTCAGCATCCGGCACCGTGTCTGCCACACACAGTACATATTTTTGAATGAAAGAACTAACACCTGAGAATGGGAGGCCATAATACTAAGAAAATGTACATGTTGTATAGGGTAAATGCTACTGGATTCAACCATAGTCAGCCTTGTGGACCCAATTCTCTCCATAATTCTCTTCTCTGCTAACATAGAGATTACTGTTAGCCCATCGGAGAACCATTCTCAGAGGCCAGTGAACATGAACAAGATAATAATGGGAGAATATTGAAGGATATGATTTTGGCTTAACTTGACTCCGTTTAGCAGAAATGGGAAATTTGGTCAACCAGGAAAACTCAGAGCAGTCATGAAGCCTATTCTTCAGAGAATCTGAAAATCTCTGACTCTGATATAAGACCTTAGCATGAGACCCTGGCCATGGTGGAAAAATATACAGAATGATATAGTGGCCTCTAACAAGTCAGAAGGAATATGTAACCTATCATATTTCTAAGGAGTGTTCTTAGAAGGGAACTGCATGGGGAAATGTACTAAAAAAGAGGCCCTAGAAGGATTGTACTGAGGAAATAGAACCTGTGGAGAGCAGGTTGAATGAGTCTAGCATCTCACTGCTACAGTCAGCAGCATCCTAGGACCTAGCTTTTGAAAACTGTGTAGTGACTCAGAAAGGGCCAAGGTGGAAACATAACTCTAATGACCAGAATTAGTTAAACTAACAGAGAACTTTGAGGATTTTAGAGAGTTAGTATTCGCAGTAATCATGTTCTGTTGTTGTTAATGCTTGTTTCATCTTTTAAAAGTCTTAAAACTTACATTTAAAATATTTTAATAAAAACAATTTCATTTTGTTTTCTATGTAATAGAACTAGTTATTATGTAAATATTATAGTTATATAATTTTTATGTATACAATAGATTTTATGTATACATTGAAATACATATTTATTTAATGTTATATAGATATACACTATATTAAATGTATAATATCTTTTGTTTTCTATATAGTAGAACTAGTTATATGTAAATATATACATATATATGCATAAAATAGGATAGTTTCTAGAACTTTGTAGTGTTTAAATAGTTGAATGGGCAAAATAAAATCAATAGAAAATAAATTGACCTTTTTGGAAAAATAAAATGAAATAACATGTAATAATTCACCCTAGAAAGCAGACAGAAGATACAGGACTTTAGTTCCTGTCACAGAACTGTGTCCTTACCTTTTCATTATAGTTTCTTGGTCTTATAATCAACTTAAATGCCTGCCTCTCTCATTGCACTATAAACTACTGAAGGACAGGATTTAGGTGGTAATTTGTCTGTTTTCATGTGTATTTTTGCCTCTAATCCACTATAACTGGTATACAGTACTTACTCAAAAACTTTTTACCAATTTATTAAATAATAAGTTAATATTATAATAAAAGAAATAATGGAGAATTTTGAACAGTAGGCTTTTTATAGCTTATAAGTCCAAAAATGAGAGATGGGCTTTTTATATGTACAGACTATTTAAAAAGCTAACTAGTCTTGAGACTTTGGGAAAGTTCCTTCCTATGTTAACATTGTCTTCAGTTTTCTCCAATTATACCTATTTATAGGACTGGTGTAAGAGACAATGTATAAATTCCTTGTACATAGTCTGTGTTCACCAATGGTATTTATTATTACGGATAGTCTTGTAATGGATAAAACACATGGAGGGACTGTCAGTTTGGGTAAACTGAGACAAAAAGATGTAAAGTAATTTGGACAAGTTAGCCATCCCCCACCAAAAAACAAACAAACAAAAAAAAACCAACATCTCACCAACCTCAGTCTTAGATATAGGAGTTAATTTCCATGGAACTGCTGAAATACCAAATATGTTTCAATATTCAACAGAAATAATAACATAAAACTAAATAGATTTTTCTTTGTTTCTTAGGCAAGATAAAAAGCCAGATCTGTTAGGGGTTACACGCCTAAAATACCTCTTCTGTGATTCCAGAGAATGTGCGTATGTGTCTAGACTCATATAAACTCAAGTTTGTGTTTTTGGTTACTCAATATGGTAGAGTTCCAACTCATATCATCCTCTTAATAAGCTCCTTTGTACTGGAAAGTCTGTGACGTAATGGCAGTAGAAATTTAAAGTGATACGTATTCGCAAAAAGGCATGTGGGGAATCAACAAGCTAAGGCAGTTCTATTATATCTAAACAGTAACATGAATTCCTTCTGGCAGAAGATGAGGATGGGATGGGAGGGCAGATTGGTGAAATATGGCTCTTTTCCCAGAAGATGTGTAACTTATTTCCCTGGACTTGTCCTGCATGCCTACAAAATGATGCACTAAACAACATTGACTTCAGAATTGCAAACATACTTCCATTTTGCTAAGCTGTAGGGAAAAGAAGAAATACAAGCTGAAACCTCAATATCAGAGTGGTGTTTATACCACTCTGATTTCAGACTTCTTGTTTAATTTACCTTAATCTTTAAACTTCAATTAGGTTAATAGTTCTTTAATCATTATATTCATCATTTATCCTGCCCTCCTAAAAATCCTCTCTAAATTGTTGCTTTCGCTTTCCTCTTTCATAGAGGTTTATTTTAGAATAAAGATATTAACGAAAAAATTCTAAAAATTATTTTCTAAGACTACATAAGACATCTTGTAAGTAGGCACATGTATACTTGCCTTATAGAAGATAATAACACTTTATGGCAAGCTGGTAAAAATATGTTTAAGTAGACTCTATAAATTCTTTACATTGCTTCCTTTCTTACATTGCCATTTATTTAAAACTCTAATTACAGATAATTGAGAACTGTAGTGCTTGAACAGATATGAAATAATGATATTGGTTAGAAGTGGTGTTATTCATTCGAGCAGATACACATATAAATAACCATCATTCAAGCAGCTATACATATAAATTTATAACCCCCAAGTTGGTGACTATTTACTGGTACAATTGTAGGAGACGACAGAGGTCCACTTGGGGGAGGTATAAAGCTTCATTGATAGGAGAGAATGTTTTCTGCTGTGGTAGGTTCCAAAATTCTAGTTGACATATCAAGTGCCAGATGCTAAGTGCCTACATATGTACTTTGTCCTAAGTACTTGACATATATTAGTTTATTTAATCATCACACAACTCAATATGGTGAATATTAATTATTGTATTCATTTTATTCCTGAATTTCGGTAGTTTCCCAAGAACATACTGCCTATACCAGTGGTTCTTAACCTTCCTAATGCCTCGACCCTTTAATACAGTTCCTCATGTTGTGGTGACCCCCAACCATAAAATTATTTTCATTGCTACTTCATAACTGTAATTTTGCTACTGTTATGAATCGTAATGTAAATATCTGATATGCAGGATGTATTTTGATTGTTACAAATTGAATATAATTAAAGCATAGTGATTAATCACAAAAACAATATGTAATTATATATGTGTTTTCCGATGGTCTTAGGCGACCCCTGTGAAAGGGTCGTTCGACCCCCAAAGGTGTCGTGACCCACAGGTTGAGAACCGCTGGCCTATACATAAGAAGAGGTAGTATTCCAAGACAAGGATCTCTGAAAGCCTTGAAGGTGGTTTTATCAAACTAAGCCAGTGGGGTTCTTGTGCTGTAGTTTCATAACATTTATATCTCAGCCATGTGGGACCCTTCTTCTCACTTCTTTGTAGACTCTTCTATTAGTTATGTGTTTTTAAAACCAAGCTTTAAAAGTTTCCTTGAGTTGGTCAAAAGATGTTTTACTGATAAAATCTTAAGTTTCAATTTTTATATTTAAATAACAGGAAACATTAAGCTACTGGATAAAAGCATTCTCAAACATAACGCTTCAGTGCTCTCTAATAATGCTACCAGTTTAAAAAGTTAATGAACTAGCATCATAAATACATTAACAGGAAACTCAGGATCTCCTGACCTTGCTAAATCCGGCAACTTAGTTATTACCTGTTACTCATGAAATGAATATCTGAGGATGTGCCTTTACTATACATTGCATTCCCCGTTCAGTGCGGGGAATGTTCAGAAATGGGAGCCATACCTGAATAAACTCTAAGGGGGCATCGTCCATTTGGAACTATGTTCATTTGCTAAAATGGCAAATGTGCTTCCTTTTTCTTTAAACCCTCTGAAGTCAAGGTAAACTTTTAGGACCATAGATTTACCAGGTTCCAGTCCTATCCATTTCAGGTCAGTCCTCTCAGGCTGCAGTGATCTTTACTGTACCCTTAAAATGACAAATGTCTACTCCCAATCCTCAAATGATTTTACTTGAAAGCTCTTCCGGCACCTATTAAACTTACAGTATTATATTTAGTATGTTACTCTTCTTTGGAAAAGAATTTTTTTCAACTATTAAGATCAAAACAGCTCAATAAAAATGGGAAGAAATGGCAGAAAGAGAGACCACAATGGAGAAAGTAAACAGATGGCCAGCAAGAATCAAACTGAGGCAAGTGCTGTGTAGATTGAACTTCTAGCACAGGTGACAGGGCTCTATTCCCTTTTCTGTGGATAGGTGGATAGGATAGGAGAAGGCTATATCTTAATGCCTCTTTCTAGTAGTGTGATGGAGATATATAGTATCAGTGACAAATAACACAATGCACATTCAAGGTATGTGTCTATCGATCACCTTAGCATAAAGATAGTACAGATTTGTGTTCAAAATGCAAAGCAAACTAGTTAAAGTAAATGTTTCTAAATCTAAGGTCAAAATTCTATCGATAGAGATGTTTATCTTACCTGCAGTTTAAATAAAAAAGTATACAACAAAATAAATTAAAAATGAAATTAAGCAAGCATCATGTCTGATTATGAGATAAGAATGGCAGCATTTGAAAACTATAAACAACTCAGAACAAGACTGAAAATGAACCAAAAAATGTTCCTTCCTAAAATTTCAACCAACTGCCTATGAGTTTTGAAAAACCACCAAATGTGAACTGGAAACAAATTTTCTTGTTGAAATACTAAATTAGACTCCTAAAGATATTCTAATTAATATTGTAATCTTATTTGTGAATAAATCATGTATAATATAACCTTATTAATAAAATAAATTAATAATACTTATTATCTTATTTTTGAATAATTTATAAAGCTTACTTTTTTGTCAATTTTAACAAGTCATATTCTAGGTTATTAGTAATTAACACTTACGCAGAGTCAGAAATCACAGTCTGTGGAACTGCACATTATTCATCTATAGCCACCACATAAGGTCTTAACATCCTGGGACTAGTTCATAAAGATGACAGCAGCAGAATCATTGGTCTAGAACTTTCCCTTATTTTTCTCCAGTTTGCACAATTACTGCTAAAATTTTAGGAGAAAGCCCAGACTTTATGCAAAAATACCATCAACTCCAATATTCTGTATGGGTGTGCTTCCTCTTCACAACACAATCACTCATTCTGCCATTTCACAGCAAATAAGGAACAGAACCCATGGCAGTTTGGAGTGACTGGTCTGCAGTGGTCAGACACACTTTCCTATAA